>NW_007735601.1:70526-75712 GCF_000696425.1 Galeopterus variegatus
GCTTATAAATCTATACTAACTTTCCAAGCTATAAAACTTCATACAAATGGAAGTTATTTAAAATAAGAAGTAGGATCTAAAGGAAGTAAAATGAAGAGATGGATTTCTGTAAATGATATGGCAGTTCAATTTTCTCAAGTTGGTTCTCCTAACTTTCCTATAAAGTCACAAAGATCTGTAAATGAATTGCCCCACTCTAAAACATCTATATGGATTCCCTGGAACAGAATAATGCTACCTGCATGGCAATAGATGTGACCCAGTTAAGGATCTTGAGAGGACGAGTTTGTCCTAGATTATCCAGGTGAGCCCACCAGTCAATCACATGTATGCTTATATGAGAGAGAACGAGGGAATTTTGAGAGAGACACAGGAAAAGGTGGTACGAAAACAGAGCAGAGAGAGATGTGGCCACAAAACAAGGAATGACATGGGTCACCAAAAACTAGAAGAGGCAAGGAATGGGTTCTCCCCCAGATCGCTGAGAGGGAGTGCAGTATTGACAACCTCATTCTGGACGTGCCGCCTCTAGAATGATGAGAGAATTGATTTCTGTGGTTTTAAACCACCAGGTTTGCCATAGTCTCTTAAAGCAAACCTGTAAAAACTAATGCAGGAACCTTACAGGTCATCTAGTTCCACCCCTTTACCTAACAGATGAAGAACTTGAGGCCTAAAGAAGGGAAGTGACAGAAGTCACATGGTTATTGACACAACAATTTAAACACTGGGATTCTAGTCTCTCCTTTCCCAGCTTGCTAAAACACATTGTCTGTGTATTGATTTCTTAGCATCTTTATTGAGATATAATTTATATAATATACAACTCATCCATTTATAGTGTTGAATTTTATGTTTTTTTGCATATCCAGGGAATTGTTCAAACATCGCTGCAATCTTTTCTTAGAATATTTTCATCTGCCCCAAGAGAAACCCTGTACCCATTAGCAGTTTCATCTGTGCTGTTTATGGTTCCTTGCTTCAGGCACATTGATCTCATCTTCTCAGCCATACTGGGCATCTCAATCCCTTCCCTTTTGTCTTCTTTTCTCATTCCCTCATCCTGTGCTGCACACGAGGCTGTGGTTTGATTGGTTTCCCCTGACTCACTTTACATCTGTAGGACCAATAGTGAGGACCCTTTGGCGGAGCTCTGGACCCGGTGGTTTCCTTTGTGTTCCCACATTAGGTTGCTGTGCTGCAGGAAGTGGCTAAGCAACTCACCATCCCCTGAACCAACTACTGACAATATCAAATTTGCAATGTTCTTTATTTACATCTAAAGAGGCAGATCCCAGAAACTGAGTAGCAAAAAGTGCCAGGCAGCTTGAGCTCCCTCTGTATCTGCAGAGTAAATTCCACTGACTCACACACCCCTCCTCTGAGTAAAAGTTTACCTCTGGCTTAAGCCAGCATCTCTGGATGACCTGGATGGTGGTATCTGGAGGCCCCAGTAGAAAAACAGTAACAGAACATGACACTGGGGAACACTCCCTCCACCGTCTCGGTGTTTTCTTTTCTGTGGCAGAAACCCTATTAAACTCACACTCCTGGCCTCTCTTCATTCTGGCTTTCACTTCCTCTTTCAGGGAACAGAGAACACACAGTTGCAGCTGCTTCTTTCTGTAAATTTTACAGGGTCATGCCCTCATTACTGAAAGACCTTTAGTTTCCATCGGTAATTATCACGTGGTGTAGGTCAGCCTAATTCTGAACTCCCCTGTTAGGAGTCCACTGTCTCTGTACATCTAAGCCAGATCCTCCAGTAGTGTTTTTATTGCTTATGAAGGTCAGGTTTCCACATGCCTCATTTCTCAGTCTACACTTGTTTAGAGCTTAAGTGAGGAAAAGAAACAAATTTTATATGCAGGTGAGGAAAAGTAAGATATTATACATTGACAGCTAAAATCCGAAATACCTTTGTCCTCTATTGATCCTGAGCCAGTCCACAGTTCTTCTCACCTGGTTGACAGCAACACTGTGTCTCATCCTCTGAGCATTTATTTTAAATTTCTAATGTGGAATAGAGCAAATACAGTTTACTGAGACTCCAGTAAGTTGCTGTCCTAGGTGCTTTGGTATGTTATTTTATATATAACGACAACCTCAAGAGACACTTAGAGCAATAATTCATTGAGTTAGTTCTTTCCTTACACCAGCTACTGGGCTAAGTGTTTTAACTGCATCAGCTCACCTTATCCTCTCAGGTAACTGAGGCTCAGTGAGGTTGAGTCATTAGCTCAAGGTTGGGAAGAAATTAGTTCTAGAATCAGACATTTTGTTTAGGATTAAAAACAAATTCCAACACAGCACTCTTTTTATTCTAATCCTTTTTGTATTGTAGTGCTATTTTTGTATCTCTCAGAAATCTAGAGTAAGTAATATTTACATAATTTTTAATTTTTAATTTTTAAGTAAATATTGTATATTTTTAAGGTGCACAACATAATGTTCTGATATCCATATACTTAGTGAAGTGATTACTACAGTCGAGCAAATTAACATATCATTTTTCTCACATAGCGATTTATTTTTCAGTAGTGAGAGCATCTGAAATCTATTCTCTTGGGAAATATCCAGTATACAATTCAGTGTTTTTAACTATTGCCAGTTCATCTTGTATCTATGTAAAAAAAAATTCTTAGGGGCTTTTAATGCCCTCTACTGATCACCTGCTCCATCAGATCAGCCAGTGTTTTCCTTCCCACGTACCTCTTTGTGCTCCTCTTTCCATTACAACCTCTGAAGAATTCCTTCCATGTGGACACCTCCCTTCCTGTATTTTAAGTTCTCTCTGTGAGCCCTGCTAAAGCAGGGAGTCTTCATTGCCTGAAGCAACGTACATGCTGATCATCCTAATCAATGTTCTTCCCACCTATTAAGGTTGTTCATTGTTCTTTCATTAATTCATTTATTTATTGATCTCAAAACATTTATTGAACATCTATTTTGCAAAAGAGACTGAACCTGGATCCCTGGGGAAACAATGATAAACTTTAAACTGTTCCATAAGCATCTCAAACTCATTCCACCCAAACCCATCCTACTTGTCTTCCACCTGTGTCTCTGCAATGTCTCAGGTGCTTACCCAGGTACAGCGGGCATTGTTGGCAATCACACACACTCCTCCCAGTTGGGATAAATAAATTTGAGAGCAATTCTTGTCTAAAACAACCCTCCTGAGGGAGTTGAAGGATGTCCGCAGGGCTGCCAAGGCCATGGCAGTGGAGGAGACAACATCTGCCATGGTCAGAGGCAGGTTTCTTATCATTATTCTTGAGCACTGACTCCTAAGTGTGGTACCAAATATTTCAAATATAACATAATTCCCTGAGTCAGTTACACCTCCTGGCAGGTCTCTAGTGAGCCTGGTGCACAGCTTTAGGCTGCTGGCCCAATGGCACATCTCATTCCAGGGGTGATATCTAGGGGCACCTCCAGCATATCCAACGTGTAGAATTCCATCATTCATCAGCTTCCAGGCATGACACTGCCCATCCCATATTTGCTCATGTCCAACTGCCCACAGAGAAAGATGTAGCCCTCTTGCACACAGCACCCCTCTCCTCATTTTATTTTGGGTGTGGAGGTGTTAGTGTTCACCATTCAGGCCTTATTACTGTAATTGTGTAGTAATGGGAGCTCAAGTTCCCTTATACAATATTGTTCCTGAAGCCTCTACACAGAGGACCAGTATTTGTCTCCTCCTTGTTATTGTCATCACTGCTAGGGCACTTCTGGTTTACGTAGTCAAAGGATCATGGTGTGTCAAAGCACCAGCCCACCAAGGTTTTGTTAGTTGTAGTCATGACACTTTGTTACAGAGTAAGTTAAGTTAGAACAGGGCACCTCTAGCTCTCTTCCATGTGGTGGGTGCCAGATCCTTCTCCAGTAAGCCAGGGTGCAGGTTCAGTTTGTGTATACCCTGGTGTTAGGGATGCTGGTGTAGTTTACCACTGGCAGGACTAGAGGGTTGCTCTGATTGGTGACAAAGTGAGGTCTAGGATGGCAGATCCAGCACTTCATCAGTTTACCTGTGGTGGTCACAGCTTGGGAAAGCCTGAAGAAAGCTTTAGGCTTCTAGGCCTTTGCTGCTGTGTGTTTATGGAAAAAGTAGATTGACAGGTAGTATCCCTCCCCTCTGCTCTCCTGGGGTCCCTGCCTATCAGATAGGAGTTGGCCTGAGTTGGACTAGTAACACAGCCTCTCTATCCCACTCACAAGGCAACCTCTGTAGGGACTCATGCTGTTGGAGTGAGCAGGACTGAAAGCCGTGTTGGGACATAAAACCACCTTGGATTTAGGAAGATTTTAAAGAAACAGTCTCCTTTTTTTTCCTCCTTTCTTTCTTCCCATTCCCTAACTTCCTTATCTTGCTTACTGAGTTGAAAAACAAAGCTGTTGAGAGCTAATCAGTATCTTGCAGAAATAATGGGTCTTCTTTGACGGTTGCAGAATTCTAAACAGTCTCCTTTTTTTTCCTCCTTTCTTTCTTCCCATTCCCTAACTTCCTTATCTTGCTTCCTGAGTTGAAAAACAAAGCTGTAGAGAGCTAATCAGTATCTTGCTGAAATAATGGGTCTTCTTTGAGGTTGCAGAATTCCGAGAAATGATCAACACCAGATGTCTGGAAGCTGACCACGGGCATGAACAAGGCCAGTCATTGCCCTGCAAAGCTGCATGAAGACTTTGAAAAGAAGTTGATTTCTTCTGCATTCCACTCCCTCAATGTCCTCCTTAAAAAACCCCTCAGTAAACATGAGTCTGGGAGGTGGTTTTAATCTGGCCATCTCCTTCAGGTTTACCAGGCAGATGGGGAGCCTAAAATCTCCCCCAGGTGACCAGTCCTGAATAAATCTCCCTTTTCTTTTACTCAGAACATTTCACTCTTGAGTCTTTTGTTTCTGTCTGGCAGCAGGCAGCTGGACATGGGTTTGGTAACAATTGCCCTCATCATTTCACCTAGACCATTCAGCCTGAGTCATCCAGTCCATAAAGGGAGGTCATGTCCTGCACAAATTTGACATGTCTGCTAATGTTGTCCACCCAGATCTAAAGATCAGATGTCCCTGGCACCATGAGAGGGGCCCTCACATCCTCATATTCCTTGGTTCTGTCTCCCACCCCTATGGGAGCCTATAGGAGGAGAACACTGGGGGATTATAATCACCACCAGATTATAATTG
>NW_007735602.1:0-570 GCF_000696425.1 Galeopterus variegatus
TAAAAACTGAAATCATTCCAAAAATCTTTTCAGACCATAATGGACTAGAACTGGAGATAAACAATAAGCAAATCACTGGAAGCTATACAAATACATTGAAAATAAATAATAGGCTCCTGAATGACCTCTGGGTCAAAGAAGAAATTAAACAGGAAATCAAAAAATTTCTAGAAACTAATGAAAATAAAGATACATCATACCAAAACTTATGGGATACTGCAAAAGCAGTACTAAGAGGGAAATTTATTGCAGTAAATGCTTATACCAAAAAAATGGAAAGACTACGAATAAACGGCCTAACGCTATGCCTCAAAGAACTTGAAAAACAACAACAATCCAAACCTAAAGGCAGTAGACAGAAAGAAATAATTAAGATCAGAGCAGAACTAAATGAAATAGAGACACATAAAACAATAGAAAAGATCAACAAAACTAAAAGTTGGTTTTTCGAGAAGATAAACAAAATAGACACACCATTAGCTAGATTAACAAAAAAAAAGAAGACTCAAATAACAAAAATCAGAAATGAAAAGGGAGACATTACAACTGACGCCACAGAAATACAAAGAA
>NW_007735602.1:2305-3013 GCF_000696425.1 Galeopterus variegatus
AGGAAAGAAAAACCACAGTAGTCCCATGATCCAACAGAGGGAGGGAACATTCCTAGGGCTATAAATTGTAGTTGAGGTGAGAGGGGTAGGGGGAGGGAGGTTGGGGGATTACTGGAAGGGGACAAAAGGTACACAAGCAATTTCTGGTAGTTGGTGTGTCCCCAATATGAATCTGGCCCCCACAATGGGCAGGAGGGGGTACAATCAGCTTTGTATCTCTTGAATATTCTAAATAAATAAATAAATAAATAAATAATTTAAATGAAAAAAAGACAACCTACTAAATGCAGAATAGTAGGAGAGCACTTCAATAAAAATTCATGGGAAGTTTTGTATTATCTTTTAACCTTTTTTTCGAAGAACTTTTTGAAGTACACTGGTATAAGCACAAAATAAAAGAGCCCTGATTCCTGACTCACTTCTTAAAGAAAAGTACTTGATAAGGAATATCCACTTTAGACTATTATATGGTGAGAAATGAGCTTTTAGTGTAATTTGCCACTAAATTTTGGGGCTATTTGGTATGGCAGTTAGCATTATCTTAAAATGTGGTGAAAACTTTTGTCAAGGAGAATAAAAGAACTCCTCCTACATCTAACCCTCCCGCTGGCATTTGACAAATTTTTCCTATCACAGACAATACCAAAATAGCCTTGGCCTAGCATATCAGAAACATTTTTGCAATGTTAATATTTATTGTCTGGTTTT
>NW_007735602.1:3828-8248 GCF_000696425.1 Galeopterus variegatus
AGAAATGAGCTTTTAGTGTAATTTGCCACTAAATTTTGGGGCTATTTGGTATGGCAGTTAGCATTATCTTAAAACATGGTGAAAACTTTTGTCAAGGAGAATAAAAGAACTCCTCCTACATCTAACCCTCCCGCTGGCATTTGACAAATTTTTCCTATCACAGACAATACCAAAATAGCCTTGGCCTAGCATATCAGAAACATTTTTGCAATGTTAATATTTATTGTCTGGTTTTCTAAATGTTTTCATTTATAACTAGTTTTCACCCACCCAAAGATACAACTTTTGCCCCCCCCCAATAAAAATCACACAGGTAAGTTAAAGACTGATATTCACAGTATAATAAAAGTTCCTAAAGATAGAAGATTATAGACTCTTCAACACCCAGATTTGATATTTTGCATGCTTAGAGAAATAAGTACTATTACTATTTTTCAGTTTTTCAAAAGAGGATTTACTCAATGTAAGATTTTCTTTTTCAGAAAGCCATAAGCCATGAAGCTTATTAGCAGTCTAGTTATAGTCCACCACATAATGAGTGTGTCAAAACATCTTTTGCTCCCACATATAATTTAGTTCAACTAATATACTTAAAGATATGTCAGTTGCCATTCCTGGTTTTATTTAAATATGAGAAACAGCATCTATAGTAATCAGGTCATGATAAAATTTATTAGTTACCTTCATTCAAAGCATACTATGAAAATATTTTGAATCTGCTCCTACAGAGGCCTGAAAGAGGTACCACACTATATTTCTACAGAATATAACTTTATAGCTTCCACACACTTGAACAATTTCGTGTTCATCACATTTAACTGAACATCTTACTAAATTTAGGAACAGAACAAAAAATTCCTATCTTAACTGTACCATCATTTTCTTTAATGTGATGGCATAAGGGAAGCCAAAGAAGAATATACACATCTGATTTATATATAATCAACAATCATATTTTATAGTATCCCAATAAAATATAAAAACTTCCCAGATACTAATAATACTAAATATACTGACACTCTGTTGTCATCAATACATTGACACTGATACTAGGTATTTGAACATTAAGGTTAACATAATCAAACAAAAACACTGTCTAAAGGGTGTCTCATCTACTTACTAAATATGTAAGTTGATGCATTTATGTATACAAATAAACATATGTACACACATTTGTAACACCTCATACATAGCTCATATTAGAGTGGATTTCTTTCCACCACTCCTCTACATGGGAAATGAATGCAGTATTCAGAGTAATACCACACTGCCTACAGAAGGAGGCCTGAAGAAACTTAGGAACAGTATCACTCTCCAGTAGGCTGTCACTCACCAGTGAAAACATAGCCTAGATTCAGTAATAAAACTTCCCTGCCCCTATCACCCCCAACAGATTGCATTTGGTTATAATCAAGAGAGCATCTATGTTTCAAAAATCACCTCCTCTGGACCATCATCTGGCAGGGGTCACGAGAATCCTTCTCCAGTATTCCCCACCTCCATCAAGAGGACTCCAGCAGGAATCAAAAGGAATCTCAGGACTCTTCCTATAAAGAAGGTACTCCCCACCCCTCATTCCCCTAAACACTCACAGCTATCTACCACTTTCTGCCTTGGGACCTTTAGGACTATTCTCATAGTGGCCTAGCTTTTATAGCCGTAAGATCATACCATCATACCAACTGACTACCCCAATTATTGTGGGTATTTGCTGCCCCCCAAGTCATTATTTCTCTCTATATCCTCATTTTTAGATCCTGACTCACTGTCATGCTCTCTGACACCACCCATCATAATTCTTTTTTTTTTTCCTTTTTAATTAATGCATATATTGTGACACCATTTCAAGCAAGAAATAGTTCTAGTTAACTCTCAATTATCCACTCCATTGAGGGGGAATTGTCTTTTTTCATGTCCGGCAACGGATCGCAACCCTCAGTGTCGCGCCCGCACCAGACCGGGACCAGCAACGGGATCGCAACCTCGGTGTTGGGCCCGCACCTCGCTCAGCCAGTGAGCGGGAACCGGTCTGTATGTGGGATCCGAACCCTCGGTGGGAGCGCCGCCGCGCTCCCAAGCGGCACACTGTAGCAGTGCGCCACCGGGCCGGCCCCGCTCCCCATCATAATTCTTAATGGTCCCAACATTCATGCTGATAACCCTTCCAATATACTCAGATCTTTTCCCCAACGATATTTTCCTTCCTCAGCTTCTCGTTTCCATGGTTATAATTTTGAGCTTGTCATTACTGGTGAATGAAACCCCTTCACAATCTTAACTTCCAGCATCCTACTTTCTTTCCACCATTTATCTTTTCAGCACATTTTCTCTAGACTCCAACAATATTTCAACACCACTAAGATGCTTCAATCCACCAATGCTACTGCTTTGTTCATAGTCTACTGTCAAATATTCTTTCTCCTTCTTAGTCAATAGTTATTATAATCACTCCATTGCACTCACCCTCAATTCCTTTGTCCTCCACCCCACCCCTCTTGACTCCCAACCAAATCCTGTTTACATTGGTAACTGACTATTCTCACTCTACAGTCACGATCTGTCCTTAACGCTGCCTAGCAATTACACTGTATTTTCAGAGTCCATTGTCAATCTCACTCACCAAGTTTAACATCAGGCAGTCCTCACTTTGCCACAGTAGCATGAGCCATAAAACTGACCATGCTAGCTGAAACTATGCAAAGTGATCTTTAACAATCAAATAATCTCTGGGGAAAAAAATTACAATTCTTCCATGACCTTTAAAATCCTTTGTCAAAACTTTAAAACTCTCTTATTATTGGTTATTAAAGTATAGGGGAATGAAAGAAATAATAATAAAACTAGTATTTAGTCTATTGTAATTTAAAACATTAGCAACATCAAGAATTAGAGTGTTTAAAAAGTTCAGTGTTTCATTTCTTTGTAGATTGTATTTTATATATCATAAATTAAAGATATAAATTCCTTTTGAAAATTTGATAGAGTAAAAAATATATTTTCAAAGCAACAAACAGTATTTCATATATGCCTCAAATTCTGCAACTACAAAACTCTCCCAATAGGAAAAAAAAAGATCAAGTATAAAATTTTTCTCACATACTTTCAAAACTTCTAAAAGAGCCCATTTTTCCTTGTTACCACATTAACTATAAAAATGGACAATGACATTTTCCCTCTAAAATTACTGACAATATAATCCTCATTTCCAGAAAAAAAGCCTTTGTTTACTAATGAATAAGCCCTCATTTAGATGCTAAATCATACGATGTACTGTAGTTCCCCAGAAAAGGCCAAACAGCATATTCTTTCACAAAGAATGAGTCACGGCTGTAGAATATTCGGCCTTCTTTAAAACAAAGATCGGCTTTAGATCTATTGCCTTTCTTCCAGTTCCTCTGCATGCCAACCTTTTTCTTTTGTTTTGTTGTAGGAGACACAATATAATTAATGCATATATTGTGACACCACTTCAAGCAAGAAATAGTTCTAGTTAACTCTCAATTATCCACTCCATTGAGGGGGAATACCTACACTACAGTTCAGATTCTCTGCCCAGCAGAACCAGCATAAAACACTTCTTGCATCCTCCCAACTCCCAGCAGGACACCTTTTCCCTCTGTGTGACTGGCAGGTTAGGAACTTGACTGCAAGGTCCAAGGCCTTGGCTATGAGGTGACTCTCTTTAATAGTCAAAACTTGGTGCAAGCCCTCCAGACACATACTTTGGATCACCAAATTCAATCAAATAACCCAATTTTTATTATGTTAATTGAATTTAAAATTAAGTGATTCCACAGACAGATAATGCATGAAAACTGCTTTGTTAATATCTGGAGGGTGCGATGGGGTAGGGTCCATGCCCATGAAAACTGCCATTCCCAAAGTTGCCAAAATCAACAAGGATTCACTGATATAGAATAGAAGAAAGAGTGGAATTTTTATTTTTAATGAGGAAAGATGAAGAGCTTGTGGGGAAAGAAGGATTCCAAATGTTCCTCTGCCTTCTAATTCCAGTGTCTAAGGACCTTCTAATTCCAGTAGATAGGAGTCACTTTCTTCCTAGTACCCCTTTCCAACCCCCACATCCAGTTTCTGTTTTGGGAAGGTGGGAGAGCATCAGAAGAGAAGCACAGTGTGATTGTCCCTGGGAAGGGGAGGAAGCTCAACATGGTTCCCCCTTTCCACATGCACTCACAACACTGATCTCCCAGGAAACAGAGATGGGGAGCAGGGCCAGGCATGTCACATCTCACCATGGTTTTCAGAAAGAAAGGGTTAGTACTGGTAGCCAAGGGGATCTGAAAAGTCAGGTCAACAGGAAAAATGTTGGGGCTGGCCTGGTGGCGCACTGGCGCCGCCTGGGAGCGCGGCAGCGCTCCCGCCGAGGGTTCGGATCCCACATACAGACCGGCCGCTCACT
>NW_007735602.1:9295-10754 GCF_000696425.1 Galeopterus variegatus
AAAAAAAAAAAATCAGGAAAAATGTTGCTTTATTACTCTGATCAATTACAAAAAGAACTACTAGACTCTGAAGTGTGTAAGGATAGAAGATTTGCCCTATTCATCACTGTATCCATAAGTGTCTCGTCTAAAAATGTCTTGTATAGATAAGACACTCAAATAGTGTGAATTAACAAATTAATCAATCATTAAACCTGTAAAGTTTATAACTAAAACTTAAATGAAAACTTTTAACGTTCTGATTTAAACTAGCCATTATTTCCATTTATTCAGGTAGGGACTATATACCTATACACAGCAGTAAATGGGTGACTCCAAGCCAAAGAAGATGCCAGTTCCTTAATAAAGCTGTTATAGAAGATTTTTCTTTTCTGAAGCTCCCAAGCTGTAGCAGCTAAAAAGAAATATTGTTGCAGCCAGGGTAAGAGCCACCCCTTTCCTGTCATCACAGGTTTTTTCTCTAGCAGCCAAAAGTCTCCCCCTCATCTTAAAGGTTCAAGTCAAATGCCACCTTCCCTAGGAAGTCTTCCTAAATCTCAAGCTCAAGATTCCCTCAGTGTGTACAATACTCAGTGCTTCAATAACATTTTTGTTACAGTACCAATCACATTCTGATTATTACTGAGAATACTCCCGAAGGCTTAAGAAAAAAAAGTCTTAATCTTTCCTGTACATTCACAAACCAATAAATACTTGTTGAATTTAATTTTCCAGCCAGCCACTGGTTTCCATGCCTCTTTTCAAAGGCCATCCACTTACCAAAGCCCTGTAAACTGCTGGTTCCAATAACTTCCCTTTAACCTTCATTCCACCTGCAATAACTAGGAACTGTCTACCACTATAAATTGTTTCTTCAGGGAAGTGTGTTCCAAATCCCTAACTACTTTACAGATTATCTATAACAAAGGACATTAAAAATTAAGGCTGGTATGCACATAAATTTCCTAATTGTGAATCAATGTTATTCTTAATTGCATTAATTTATTTATCAAATAAATAATAGGAGGAAAACTATTATTTATCAAACACCAGGAATATAAAAATAAATGATACAGAACACACACCCTCAAAGGAGCTTACATTCTAGCTGGGATGTCAGACGTGTAAACAAGTATTACATTTAAGTATTAACTGCTAAGTGTTAAGTTCTCCTGCAATCATCCAGTTTATTAAACATCATTTGAATTTAATTTACTCATCCAGCCAACAGCTGGTTTCTTTTCATGCCTCTTCTCAAAAGTCAATCATATAACCAATGACCTATAAACTGCTGGATTCAACACATAGGGAGGACTCACCAATACATAAACAGCAGTAAAGAGAGGATACCCAGAACTGAGAAGTCAGGATAGGTTTCTAAGAGATTACACCTGAGTTATATTTTGAAGAACGAAAGAGAGAATCTATACATAATTAGCATAAAATGAAAATTCCTTCTTCTCTCTTGTTTCCACAAACC
>NW_007735602.1:11319-12689 GCF_000696425.1 Galeopterus variegatus
CAATTTTTTAAAGATGTTAAAAAAGTAACACCTAGTCGAGAGATGTGACAACTAAATGCAATGTGTGAACCTTGCTTGAATTCTGTATTTAAAACCATTACAGGGGCCGGCCCATGGCTCATTCGGGAGAGTGTGGTGCTGATAATACCAAGGCCACGGGTTCGGATCCCATATAGGGATGGCCAGTTAGCTCACTGGGTGAGCACGGTGCTGACAACACCAAGTCAAGGGTTAAGATCCCCTCACCGGTCATCTTTTGAAATAATTAATTAATTAATTTAATTTAATTTAATAAAACCATTACGGGGCTGGCCTGTTAGCTTGATTGGTTAGCATGTGGTCTTATAACACCCAGGTCAAGGGTACAGATCCCCATACAGCCAGCTGCCAAAAAAAAAAAAATTATGGGACATTTTTGTAAAGCAACTGGGGAAATATGCCTATTGACTGTATATTAAGATATCATTAAACTAAAACTAAATTTCTAGGCATAAGAGTATAAATCTGTATAACTTTCTTACAGAGTCATCTGGCAATATACATCAAATTTTAAATATCTGACAATACCACTACTAGGAATTAATAGTAAGGAAATAAACACGCAAACATTAAAAGGAAAACATATGCACAATAATGTTAACTGCAGAAATTTTTACAGTAAAGAAAGAGGAAATGATCTGTGTGTCCATTAGTTGGTGGGTTGGGAAATAATACATTTGTCAATGAAACAATGGAATATTATGCAGCCATTTATAAGGAAAAATGTAGAATATATTTATTGCCATAGAAACAGATCTAAGATATGTTGTAAGTAAAATTTTAAATGGTGTGTAAGATGTGAAGGGCTATTCACAAAAACATTAATGGTGGTAGACATACTTCATCTTCTACTTAATTCACATATAAGCATCTATATTTTATATAGTCATTTAGTAATGAGCAAAAACAAAAATATTTTTACCTTTAGAGGAAAAGCAGCTTGGTACCACCAAATTTTATAAAAGATAAGAAATATTAGTGCTCTGGTCTAACACCCTCATTTAATACAGGAAGGAAATGAGACCCAGAAAAAGTAAGTTACTTGCATAAGGTTTCAAAGCTATTTTAATGCATCATCCTGATTTTAATTCTAACTCCTTCCTCACACATATGCCATGCCTCAGTTCTCTGACACATTACTTCTTGTGCTTTCTTCCTACTATGTCTGTCACTAACTTGTATGACCTCAAGCAAAAGAATTAAACTCTGAAACAATTTTAACGAGTTGATCTACAAAGTCGCCTTTAAATCACAATTTAAATCATGATTCTGGGCTGGCCCAGTGGCGCACTGGAGAGTGCGCCGCTTGGGAGCGCAGCGGCGCTCCCGCC
>NW_007735602.1:13402-18231 GCF_000696425.1 Galeopterus variegatus
TTACCGGTCAGTAAAAAAAGACAAAAAGGAAAAAAAAAATCATGATTCTAAGGCTCTCTAGTAGCTAAAACCCTTAAAATCCACATCTATAAATTTCCAGACTAATGTTCAAATATAAATATAAGATAGTAAGATTGCTTATGGAGATTACTTATGTAATCCCCAAATTTACAAACCCTGAACAGAACTTAACATTTTTATAATAAATCAGATCTCACAATGCCTACTTAGAAGCAGCTCTTTGCGGGGGTGAGAGAACTGGACCAATGTCCTCAGGCACTCTTACGCACTCTTACAAGGTTACTAATATAAACATCAATTACTGAATTGTGCTATAAAAGATGTGAAAGACTGAGTTTTACCTTTACTTATCCCTATGACATACACATACTCCTAAATAATATTTCTTCTAGTTTTTCTACAATTTCTTACTCATAAAAGTTTAACCTGAAATATAAATTTGCTCTATTTCTCAGTAGAAAATATGGCTATCCTTCTGCAATAATAATACCAAAAACAAAAGAAGCCTTAGCTTTCTCCTACCCTTTTTTTTTAAAAATCCTCACTGTAACTGTCATTATGTGTCATTAAGTCCTTTGACTTTCAGCAGCCTTTAGACTATTCTCTCCCTAACAATGTAACACACACAAAGAAGCACTGGAGAAGCTCAGAGACACAGATCTTTGTCATGACAATATCTTGCACAAGTTATTGAAGACTAGGCTTCAGTTTCCGTCATTTTTAAACACAAGGTAGTGAATTCTAGTATCTTTTGTGATAGTAAAATTACAGAATTCTATTAAGTTTAGCACTACGTCACTCTTCTGGAAAACTCTATTTTCCATGAACAGTCTACTGACTAGGTCTGATGGTAAACAGTCATGACCAGGTATGATGGAGAAACAGTACTCCTTGACTGGCCAGTTAGCTCAGATGGTTAGAGCACGGTGCTGATAACACCAAGGTCCAGGGTTTGATCCCTCTACCAGTCAGCTGCCACAAAGAAAAGAAAAAAGAAAAAAACAATACCCCCCAAAAGAAAATGCCCTTATTTTTTAAATGTACATGGTTTCTTAAGCCTTAATTCAAAACTTTCAAATTCATTCTTCTTATTAACAAATCAAATGTCTACAAATGACCTTTTTCCAAACCCTCAAACATCTGACTTGATAGTATATTGAGAACTAATATAGTATTTAAAATTGTATTTAAAATACTAACTATAGTATTTAAAATTGAATCATTAATGCAATACCCAGATTGTACCATGAATTAAATTTCTTATTCAATCTCTTTGTAAAACACTTTAAACACTGCAAAACATAATCATGAGGGGATAATTCTCAGATGAAAATAAACCTTCCAAATATAATTTTACTTTCTAGGATGAGCTTCAAAATTGTTTTACAACAAAAAAGCCTTGTTATTTTTAAATAATCTTATTTTTCTGAAATGATTCATTATTCTCATTGTAGCTATTTTACTTTATATTTGTATTTTAAGGTAAAAGTATATATGAATATACACATATAGATATAAATACATACATACATATATGGTAACCATCAGAAAAGGTCCTGATATAAAATTTTCTCAATTTGAGTCCTATTTATATAAATAAAGTTTCTGACTACATAATATGAAAAGGCTAGGCATATTTTCTCTGAATTCTGCCAAAAAGAATTAAGCCTCTCACTGTCTCTTTTTATCTAATTTTTTGTTGTTGGTTTTTGATTTTTTGGCTTTTTTTTTGTCAGCTGGCCAATACAGGGACCTGAACCTGTAACCTTGATGTTACCAGCACTTCCCTCTCCCAAGCGAGCTAACTGGCCAGCCCTTTTTATCTAATTCTTAAAACTGTTTCCAATTTAGTATCTTTCATTTCTAATTAAATACTATTTTTAAAATAACTACCATTTCTCATAGCCTTCTCAACTTTTCTGCTTTCGTGCCTGTGAGACATTTGGACAAATTAATTTATATTTCCCCAGAGATTAACTCAGAAAAAAAGGAAAGACAGAGTTAACAATAACTCTAAAATTTTTTATTTCTTTCATATACTGTCATTGTGCTTAAATAAGTCCAGTATTTAAGATCAATGCTATGTAAAGCAAGTAAATTAAAACATACAGTAGAGATTAACCAATACATTTGTATACATTATGTGAGTTCCAAAGTTATAAGCCCTTATAATCACCATCTTAACATTTTGCTACTGAAATAATTATCAAACAATCAGAGCACTCACACTCCTCAACCTTTCCAACTGTCTACCACAGTTTGTCACAATACGTGTAAACAGATTTCCAAGCTTCCAACTGGACCTAAATATGACTAGAATACTTTTTAAGATAATCTTCAGAATTTCCTGTTATTTGTGAATGACATTATCTATCTGACAAAATCAAATATAGATATAAACAATGTTAGCTATTATCAATTTATCAATACTTCCTAATCTAATTATTTCTTTCTTCTTTTTCTCCTTCCCTATTTCCCTCCTTCCTACTAATAGTGACACAAAAAGAGTTGGAAGTCCTACACTGTGATAAAATTCATTTATGTCAACAACTTCAAAAACAAAATACATTTTTTAAAAAAAAATTTTTTTAGGGCCGGCCTGTGGCTCACTCGGGAGAGTGTGGTGCTGATAACACCAAGGCCGCGGGTTCGGACCACATATAGGGATGGCCGGTTCGCTCACTGGCTGAGCATGGTGCTGACAACACCAAGTCAAGGGTTAAGATCCCCTTACCGGTCATCTTTTAAAAAAAAAAAAAAATTTTTTTTAGAAGCTGCTATTGTCTGAATGTTTGCCTCCTCCAAAGCTCATGTGCAAGCCTGATTCCCAAGGTGGCAGTGTTGAAAGGTGGTGCCTTTAAGGGGTGACTGGGTCATGAGGACTATGTCATCGTGAATCAATTATTAATCCATTCATGGAGTAATGGGTTAATAGTTTAATAGGTTATCATGGATGTGAACTGGTGGCTTTATAAGGAGAGCAAGTGAACACATTAATAAGGGCTCTCCCCAGCCCTTTTTATGGGGGTACTATCTCTCCACAGGACTCTGTAGAAAGTCCCCACCAAGAAGGCAGCCCTCACCAGATGCAACCCTCCTGGACCTTAGAGTTCCCAGGCTCAAAAACTATAAGAAATAAGTTTTGTTTCTTTATAAATTACCCAGTTTCAGGTATTCTGTTAAAAGAAAAAAAAAAAGGACTAATACAGCAGCCATATCCTGGAGTTTCCACAAATGAGGAGGCTCCTACATTAATGACGCCTCCATCTTGAAGTAAAAGAAAGTTTAACAATTTCTATTTTTCAGAACAAGAAATAAAGGGTTCTTCCCACTGAAGCACCCAAGAAAGAAGAAGACAATTATAACTATGGGTAACACACATGCTGAAAGTAGGGATGGGCACTACTATTGAGGCACGAGCAAATTCAAGCTCTCTGGACTTTCCTATACCACACAGGAAAATAAATAGTAAATTTGAAAGAAAAAGAATAAACCCAAATATACTTATTCTACAGCTTTATATTTAATTAGAATATTTTTTAATTCAGAGATTAAGTATTTCTACATAAGTATAACATGGAAGAATTACTTAGATCTTTGCCTCTCAGATAGGCAGTACACAAAAGGGTATAATTAATATACTATTACAACTAATTATTCCAAGAAATCATATAGTCAGACATTCCTTAAAGCTGGGTATGTTAATAAGATAACTATTACAGCTTATGGGACAGTGTTTTTCCCAGTTTCTTGAAAGTAAACTGTGCTGGGACAGAAAATTAAGTGATATTCTTACCCTGTCACAACTGTTCACACGTCTATGTCCTAGGAGAGAGTGCTTTTAACTACCTAAATACAGAATTGAACAAGTGTGAATTTTAAGCTGATAACTACATGTAGTTATCACCATCACATCTAGCCAGGTATCAAAGCGCCTAGAGAAGTCATTAAATATTTTCGCTGAAAACCTTCTCTGTATTCTGATACAGTTTAAGAAGCCATCCCCCAAGGTTCTACAGAATAACAATATCATTTCCATGGTTGTTTTATACATTTATGCCTACAATTACAAAAACAGTACTGTATGAGAAGGGTAGCCAAATTCTCATCAGAACCCATACCGGAGGTTGGTATACCACCCCTATCATTTGCTTCTGGTGAGAATAACACATACAGGGACACTAAATTCACTCTGGCATATATACAGTGATAGAAACAATCACACAGTACTTTAGTTGTGAAAATAAATTACTGGCACTTAAACAAATTATATGAAAATAAGAACATATATTAAAGGACACACTCTCCCTTTTAATTGGCTGCAAAATAAAACATCCATTGCTAAATATGTTAAGAATTTGACTTAAAATAGCAATAGATGCAAATGTATGATTTTAGGGAGGCTTACAGATTTCAGAAAAGCCCCAGAAATCCTCAGAGTAAAGGCAGTGACAATTTACAGTTTTCCATGAATGAAGCCAAAGAGTATATGGTAAAGAACAACAGGTCCACAATCAAGTGACAAAAGTTAAGCCTTAGTTTCCTCACCTATAAAGTGGAGACAATATGTGTGCATATACCTCATAACGGTATTTTGAGGATTAAATTAAATGAGGTAAATAAAAAAGTTTATATAGCTCCAGATAAACAATAAGCAAAAACAACTACTCTTATTACTACTACTATTACTTTCAGAACCTCTGGTATTCTACATAGAAAGGTTAAAGGGCCAATTAAAAGTAAATCTAGGGCCGGCCCGGTGGCGCACTGCTGCAGTGCGCCGCTTGGGAGCGTGGCGGCGCTCCCGC
>NW_007735602.1:18882-25419 GCF_000696425.1 Galeopterus variegatus
AACTGGGGGGTTGGGGACCGTTGCCGGTCACAAAAAAAAAAAAAAAAGAAAAAAAAAAAAAAAAAAAAGTAAATCTACCTATCTCTACATAAACCTATCATTCTCTGTATAAATTACAGCTTGTAGAATAAATGAGTCTCACCTCCTGTTTTTGTTTGGCGTGCAAGCTAAGGATGGTTTTTACAGTTTTAAATGGTTGGAGGAAAAAATGAAAAGAATGATATTTTGTATCATATGAAAATTACATGAAATTCAAATTTAAATGTTCATGAAGTTTTACTGAAAAACAGTCAACCTCACTCATTTATGTGTCTCTGTACTACAATGGCAGAACTGAGTGGCTTCAACAGCCCTCTTATAGCCCCCAAAGCCAAAAATATTTACTATCTGTCCCTTTACAGAGAAAATGTTCCAACCCTGGTCTAGAATCTGGAATACAGCAACTAATTAAAAGCTAAAAGATTAATACATGGATTTTTCCTTTCTTAAACCATCGTTAACTTGATAGATTTTCAGACAGTTTTTCAAAAGCAATTGTCTAAATTTGTAAACATTAAAAACCGTTTAAGGCAATTCCTTCCCACACTCCCATTCTCATATCACTACATTTCCACTTACCAGAGAAATTACCAAAGAAATCACTTTACACATTACTACTAATACCACTATTGATATTTAACAGTAAAAAAAAAAAAAAAAAAATGTGAAAAAGCATCCTTACCACAAACATATATTTACTTGAACAAGTATAAAATAAGAGCTGAAATCAATGGTAAAATTAAAACGCCAAAAGGAACAGAAAAGTAAGTCACACCCAAAATCATTAATCCTCTAAGCTAACTCATCACCTTTGGGGAAAAAGAAAGGTTGACATAAATTAAAATATTTGAAGTTACTGCAGGATACAAAGTGGGAAAAATGCAATTATGTTACAAGAAAGAAATTAAAGTCGGGGGGAAGCAGAATATGATTAAACTACATACAAGTAGATAACAGAAGTAAAACAAGAGAGATAAGACACAATAATAAATATAACAAGCAGAATAAACAGGGTAGAGGGCACTGATGGGAAGTGTAAAGCCAAGGAAAGGTATGAGTACAATACAATAGCTCCCTTTACCCACAGTTTTGCTTTCCACAGTTTTAGTTACCTGTGATCAATCACAATTCGAAAATATTAAATGGAAAAGTTCCAGAAATAAACAATTCATAAGTTTTAAATTGTGCATAGTTCTGAGTAGTGTGATGAAATCTTGTGCTATCCTGCTCATCCTGCCTGGGATATGAATCATCCCTTTGTCCAGCTTATCCAGGCTGTATACACTGCCCACCTGTTAGTCACTTAGCAGTCATCTCGGTTATCAGGTCAACTGTAGCAGTTTCTCAGTGCTTGTTCTCAAGTAACCCTTATTTTACATAATAATTGCCAAAGCGCACAAGTAATGATAATGCCAATCTGGGTATGCCAAAGAGAAGCCTTCACCTGCTTCCTTTAAGGGAAAAGGTTAAAAGTTCTTTAGTAAGGGCCGAGCCCGTGGCACACTCGGGAGAGTGCAGCGCTGGGAGTGCAGCAGCGCTCCCGCCGTGGGTTCGGATCCTATATAGGGATGACCAGTGCGCTCACAGCGCTCACTGGCTGAGCGCGGTGCGGCCGGTCTCAAAAAGGACAAATATATATATATGAGTTCTTTAATAAAAAAGAAAAGAAAAAAGTCATATGCTGAGGTTACTAAGATCTATGGTCAGAACAAATTTTCTATCCATGAAATTATGAAGAAGGAAAAATAAATTTGTGTTATTTTTGCTATCATACTTCAAACTGCAAAAGTTATAACCACAGTGTGTGATAAGTGCTTAGTTAAGATAGAAAAGGCATTAAATTTGTGGGTGGAAGACATAACCAAAAAACCTATTCTGATTGACAGCAACTTGTTGCACCAGAAGCATTGAGTCCACACAAAGACTTCACAAGGGATTCCCTGAATCAAGTAACATCAAGCCATTTACTTCAAGGAAGCAATGGTTACGTAGACTTAGAAATAGGTTTGAACTGAAAAATATAAAAATTACATGAGAGACTACGTTGGCCATGAAGAAGCTGCTGCCACATGAGTATAGTATAGTGATATTTTGAGAGAGAGAGGAGAGACCATATGGGAATAACTTTTATGAAAATACATTGTTACAATTGCTCTATTGTATTATTACTGTTGTCAATCTCTTACTGTGCCTAATTTATAAATTAAAATTTATCATAGGTATTTATGTATAGGAAAAAACACATACAGGGTTTGGTACTATCCGTGGATTCAGGTATCCAGTGGGGGTCTTGAAATATATCCCTTACAGATAAAGGGGGTCTGTGTGATGAAAAGGAAAAGATAACTTCTTAAATTACTCTTTCTCTTGCCTTTCCTCCCCAAAAGGTCTTGTTTGATCTTGAGAAAAAATTCTTAGAAAATATTCCAAGATTTCATTAGGTATTTATGAAGAATCTGCTGCACAGATACATGATACGTGGAATATTAGAGGAGCAAAAAACCCAGAAACTGTATTTGGACAACTTACATCCCTTGAAAGGGGAGGTAAACCTACAAAAATATTAAATTATTAAGAAAATTACAAAGCAAAACACAAACCAGATGATAATTCTGTCACCAGAAAGAAAGGAAGACAAAGGAATTCATATTCCTACTTAAGAAGAAGGATTGTAGCTTGGAGCTTAACACTTTATATTTCAAATGAAGAGTGTGAAATATAAGAAGGTGAAATTGAAAAAGGAATCAAGTAGGGATCAGTGAAAATACAGTCAAGTAGCATTAATGAATTTATGATTTAGCAAAATCATAAATCCATCCTACCTAGAATAATTATGCTATTTTTGATAGTAATCCAACATCAAAGATAAGAAGCAGTTGGACAGACTGAAATACAGAAACTGTCAAAGCTGATGAAACAAAAAGTCAAAGTGGTTAAATACACTGCAATAATATAGAAATAGATAAAAACAAGTGAAGGGGAAAAATAAGGAAACCAGAAAACGAGACTCAGGGTAAAGTTATCAAAAAATGTAATGAAATTTCTCTAAACACAAGTTATGGATTTATCTGTGAGCTTCCTGATAGCCAAAGCAAAGTGAAAAATACTATCATTTTATAATTCACCAAGTTTGTATGGAGATTAAATATAGTTGGTTAAGAAAAGCACATGCATAAAAATACTGACTCTTTGAAGGACATGTACTAATTAAAACCACGTTGCTAATTGGCTAAATATTTTTATTATTCTTTTTTGTAGGAGAGATTGCTTTCCAAGACGTAGAAGAAAACTCTTTATTATCTCATTACTTTAGAGTCACATCTTAGTTTTAAAATAAAATCATACTCAAGGATTACCCATAATACACACCAGACTCATCTTTAAATTACATTTGATGGTTTCCAACACCCGAATTCAACTTCAAAGCTTGCAAATATGCCATAATAAAGGATATTCAAAAAACAAGGGACAGATTTTAAACACAATTTTCAAAGAAGTATTCAGAAATACTTTGAGCAATGTTGATATCATAAGAAGACCCATACAAGCTTTTAAGGTGAATATTTGAGTGAGATAAATGCTTGTTAAAATGGTTTTCATTTTTTANAAAACACATACAGGGTTTGGTACTATCCGTGGATTCAGGTATCCAGTGGGGGTCTTGAAATGTATCCCTTACAGATAAAGGGGGTCTGTGTGATGAAAAGGAAAAGATAACTTCTTAAATTACTCTTTCTCTTGCCTTCCCTCCCCAAAAGGTCTTGTTTGATCTTGAGAAAAAATTCTTAGAAAATATTCCAAGATTTCATTAGGTATTTATGAAGAATCTGCTGCACAGATACATGATACGTGGAATATTAGAGGAGCAAAAAACCCAGAAACTGTATTTGGACAACTTACATCCCTTGAAAGGGGAGGTAAACCTACAAAAATATTAAATTATTAAGAAAATTACAAAGCAAAACACAAACCAGATGATAATTCTGTCACCAGAAAGAAAGGAAGACAAAGGAATTCATATTCCTACTTAAGAAGAAGGATTGTAGCTTGGAGCTTAACACTTTATATTTCAAATGAAGAGTGTGAAATATAAGAAGGTGAAATTGAAAAAGGAATCAAGTAGGGATGAGTGAAAATACAGTCAAGTAGCATTAATGAATTTATGATTTAGCAAAATCATAAATCCATCCTACCTAGAATAATTATGCTATTTTTGATAGTAATCCAACATCAAAGATAAGAAGCAGTTGGACAGACTGAAATACAGAAACTGTCAAAGCTGATGAAACAAAAAGTCAAAGTGGTTAAATCTTTCCAGTATATTACTACAGGTGAAAATAAAATTATTGATAACACATTCCTGTCTGTAGAAAGGAAAATGAAGCCAGGAGGAAGCTGCTAAATTAGCAAAAGAGGCAAAAATCGAGAGATTAGTCTAATTACAGTAAAAAATATATATATATATGAGTATTCAAGAGGCATATGAATTAGAGGAATGTATTGAGGAAGCTGCTAAATTAGCAAAAGAGGCAAAAATCGAGAGATTAGTCTAATTACAGTAAAATATATATATATATATGAGTATTCAAGAGGCATATGAATTAGAGGAATGTATCTGTGCTATTCCACTGATGCATTCTCGTGATTGGATAGCTACATCTACCATTCCTGATAATGGCAGAATTAAAAGATGAAATCTAAATACATTTTCTATTCTTAAAACACAGAAAAAGAACTCTCCTAACAAATTACCATCATATAATGGTACAGAACAAAATCCATGACAAACCTGGAGTCTCACCAAGTTGAGGTCGTCATTATTTCAAGATTCCAAAAAGAAATATTCAAAGGATTTAGAAATTACAAAAATACCTAAACCATTCCTTAAATACTACACAAATACCCACAGTGAAATCTACATAAGAAGACAATGATACGTTTCTGCCTTCAGTAGGTCACACAAAGGCATTAGTATTAAACAGACTAGCTGATACCAGAACATAGAATTCCCAGTTCAACCAGACTTGTTTGACTCAGTTCAAATAGAATTAGTTGTATCATATCAACAAAGTAGGACTGGCATGAACTTACAAGGAAATTGCCTCCTTATATGGACCTATTATTCATTAAATTGAGACTTTGTTTATAAAATTATTTTCTAGCCTAATAAATAGATTAGGAAAGAAAACAGCTCAGGCTTCATTTGTCTCCACATATTTTAACAATTTGCGTGCCTTTTTGCAAAAAGCTACTTGGTAAAACTTAAGTACTTACTAATATCATCTTCATGATAAATGACAGAGTGAAATGGTAGAGTTCGGTCTTTAATGTATCTTTCTGCTGGCTCAACATAAAATGTGCCACCACGAGTCTGGATGAATCCTTCAAATCTTCCATCAATAACAGACCCATGGCTAAAACTTCCTTCTTCACCTATTAATGAAAGCAACAAATTCTTGAAATTTTTTTGCATATGAAATGTTAAATTCATTCTCCTTTAAAAAGCCATTCTTACATATATATTTTAAATCCTGAATACAAATTTACTGGGGAAATTAGTTTTCATATAAAATATATCAAGCTGTATTTGAGATGTGAACAGCAACAAGTATTTAGTTAAAACATATGTAATTACTAACGACAATAATGAAAAATAGAATATCTATCTTGTTGGCAATCATATTCCTAGCACCTAGCACAGTGCCTGGTATGCATGCAGTAGTCTTTAAGTAAGTAATCATTAAATTAACTTAAAATTAGAAAGAGGCATGCAGATCCGCTGATAAAATATACACTTTCAGAATAAAGATATTCAATACATGTTTTGAATATTTTGCTTTAATTAACCTAAGGAAAAATGCTCCCTTCCCACCTGATAAGTTATGTATGAGTCTTTTGGATTCATTGCCACATTTAGGTTTTATTAATAAATTTTTAAATAGGAGCGTGTCGAGTATTTCAGAAGCAATTTGAACAAAAGTATACCAACAATCCTTTTTAAGATATTGGACAAAGATTTGTATGTAAATATGTACTGTCAATTATACTTCTTTAGTGAAAGAAAATAACAGTAAAAAGGGTACTTTTGATTCTTAATATATTCACAACAATAAGCTAAGCACCGAAAGCAAATGCCAGTAAGGGGTAAGGGGAGGGGCTTTAAAAGTTAAATTTATCTGTCAAAATTCTCTCATTAAAATAAAAATCAGGCGTTCCACAATTTCTATGTTGTAGATTAACATTAATTAGTTGGCTTTGAATTAATCATAGACTGAAGCTAAGAACCCAAGACACTGGTATTTTTAACGATATCATTTTTATCTGTAAACTCATTTACAGTCTTGTACTTTCTTGATCATCACCTAGCAAAAATGGGTACAGACTACTAAATCATTTGCCCAAGACAAATGATCAAGAAAATAAAAGAACACTAGTCTGACACTAAAAATCTAGACCGATGGAAAAACACTTTTCTTTGGTTACAGAATTACAAGAGTG
>NW_007735602.1:26202-28732 GCF_000696425.1 Galeopterus variegatus
CCACATACAGACCGGTTCCCGCTCACTGGCTGAGCGAGGTGCGGGCACAGCACCGAGGGTTGTGATCCCATTGCCGGTCACGGTCCGGTACAGGCGCGACACTGAGGGTTGCGATCCGTTGCCGGACATGACAGAAAGGAAAAAAAAAATGTTGTGAAAACTCTAACAGTTTGGAGATATGAGAAGAGTCAAAATTTTATACCTTTCAGTAGCCAGAAACTGCATAATTCACCATTAACATACATGTAAAGACAGGTCATAAGACTACATTCAATCTCCTCAGGATTTGTATCATCTTTTCTGAAATATTTGCTTACACTTCAAAACGTATATTTCTCTGTGTAGAAAAAAATTAAAGAAAGGGGTTCTGTTAAGGTTCAACTTACCATAAATGTGTCCAGTGTAAATATGAGAGGTATCATAATCAAGAACTTTATTTGATGTTTCTACTTTAAATTCATCACTAAAAAGGGAAGTGTCCCTCTTCATTCGTAGGTTGAAATGTCTGCAAAATGGGATTGGAAGGGGGGAAAAACTGAAATTAAAAGGATTTCAATTTTAAACATTTATTTTTTATTTTTTAAAAAAGTTGCAAAATGTGGACTATGTGTGTGCAAAATAGACACAATTTGTCTATTTGGGAAATATATTGATCAAGATTTTCTTATAAAAATTCTGCACTAAAACTTAACCTAGTAGCTGTGATACAGATACATTAACTGTCAAGGATATATTAAAAAATAAATGCCCTATAGACTGATTCCTATGCGGTAAAACAAGATCGTTTTAAAAGCAACTAAGTTACTCGAAGATAAAAAACAAGCTTCCTGACTCAATTACTATTATTCACCACCACCTACCTTCCCTCTCAGTAATTCTGCAGCTTTGCCATTTTCTTCTACTTCCCACAACTCAAATAATACACAGGAAAGTGGCATCTATATCAGATATCCAAAATCTCTTCTCAGAAAGACAAGTGTGCATGCTCTTTCTTTCATACACACTACACACATTTTCAAATCCTTTATTTTCCCTGGGACTTCTAATTCTTGCACAACATATTTAAACCTTCCTCAATTAAATTTGGGAACCACAAAAGACCAGGATATTGGGAGAAATCATAGTCATTCTAACTGTCCTTTATAAGGGAGAGGGAAAGACCAAAACACTGAAGTGAAATTAAAGAAACAAGAACCTAGGGTTTAGAATCAGACTTGGAATCAAATCTTAAGCCTATAAATTACTAGGCTCAGGATTCTTGTTTGTGAAATGTAAACAATAAATTCTATCTACTTTGTAGGATTATCTTAAGTATTAGAGATTATAGTGTATGTATAGTCATTAACAATGTATCTGGCACATAGGAGATGTACAATAAATGGTAACAAATTAGCTATCGTTACTAAATTCTTAAAAGTATATCAAATCTTTTATAATTGCCATAAAGGTCTACACGTAAATAAATTTCTGCTCAATGTTTTCCTGACAAACACAAGAGTACTTCAAAAGTTCAAGGAAAATTTTACATCATCTTTTATTTTTCCACAAACCTTTTAAAGTACCCTCATACAACAAAAATTATACTCTGCCTTCTTTTTGTTGTTTTTTTTTTTTAACAAATATACATTTTGAAGAATACTGTAAGAACTTTACTATTTAAAACACTTGATAAAAATATGTAACACATTGAGTGGTATGGGGAAATACATTCATTGTACATATTCGTGACGTTAATTGGTACAATCTCTATGATGGCAAAACTGGTAAAAACAATCAAAATTACAAATGCACATAGCCTTTGATATAGGAATTCCACTTCCAGAAAATTACCTTATGCATACTTGCACATAAGTGAAATTACTTCCACACTATAAGACTATGGTATGATAAGAAATATAGTTGGCCTTTGTCCCAAGTTCCTGGCACAGAGCCAAGAAAAACACACCAAGACACACCAGTCACTGCTGAAAACCACTGCTAAAGAGAAAATCATAAAAGCCACTGAGAAAAAACAACAACAACATTACATTCAGGAGGACAAAGAATGACTGCTGATTTATCATTAGAAATAATGCAAGCTAGGAATTATTGGAACAGCTTTTTTTTAATGTTGAAATAAAAACAATGTCAATCTAAATTCTATATCCAATAAAAAGATCATTCAAAAATAAATTGCCAATGAGGAATGAAAAAGAAGACATCACTAACAGTTCTGCAGATATTTAAAAAGTAATAGAGAAATATTATAAACTTATTAAAAAATAAATTCAATTATTTAGATAAAATGAACAAACTCCTTAAAAGGTACACATTATGCATTTTTCTGGTTGGAGTCGGGGCAGTGGGCTGGTACAGGGATCAAACACAGGACATTGGTGTTATCAGTGCCATGCTCTAACTAGCCAACCCAAAAGAAACACTTTATATGTACTGGCCAGCCATTTAGGAAAAAAAAAAAAAAAAAACCACCAGGGCATTGTTTTTTTCCCATACTACCCAGCAGCCAAAAAATTTTAAATAAAAAAAATGG
>NW_007735602.1:28914-41687 GCF_000696425.1 Galeopterus variegatus
CACTGAGGGTTGCGATCCGTTGCCGGACACGAAAAAAAAAAACAAAAAAGGGAAAAAAAAAAAAAGATGGAAACAACCCAAATGTCCATCAACAGATGAATGGATTAAAAAAAAGTATGTATGAGTGGTATACACATACAATAGAATATTATTCAGCCTTAAAAAATAATGAAATTCTGCTACATGCTACGAAGTGGATGAACCTTGAAAATATTTTAAGTGAACTAAGTCAGACATTATGATAAGTGAAATCAGTTAGTCATAAATATTCTGATTCCACTTATATGAGGTACCTAGAATAAGCAAATTTATCAAGATGGAAAGTAGAATGGTTGGTTGCCAGGGGCTGTCCGGGGAAAGAAAAATAGAGAGTTACTTTTTAATGGGTACATAGTTTCTGCTTGGGATGATGAAAATGCTGTAGAAATGGATAGTGCTGACTATTGCACAATGTTGTGAATGTACTTAATGCCCCTGAATTGTACACTTAAAAATGGTTAAAATGTTATTTTACTGCAATAAAATTAAAAAAAATTTTTTTAATCATTGCATTCCAAAAAGCTAGATTATACAATAAAATTGTGTGGCCACATTTCTTAATAGTAAAAGCCCCAGAATATTTGGTTGAGATAGCAGTACCGTGAAGAGAATGATGAGATTATAATGTTCTTAAATTTACATAGAGGTTTAAAGTTTTGAGAGTACTTTTACGTTTACTACTGCATCTTACCCTCACAGTATCAGTGAAAAGGAGGCATAATAAATATCATCAAAGGATATGACTCAAGGTCATGAGACTAGAATTAGGACTAGAACTCCAGTGTTCAGTTGCTTTTCTCCCATACCACAAATGCCTCTCAAGCATGTGATGAAAAAAGTCAAGCTAACAAATGCTGAGTGTTGTAATAATCATAATATTATGTCTCCAAGTCACTTTTTAAAATCTGAACAAATGCAAGTAAGATACAGAAATGAAAATATAACCTCATTTGACTTGCCTCTCAAGCATGTGATGAAAAAAGTCAAGCTAACAAATGCTGAGTGTTGTAATAATCATAATATTATGTCTCCAAGTCGCTTTTTAAAATCTGAACAAATGCAAGTAAGATACAGAAATGAAAATATAACCTCATTTGACTTGCACTGAAAATTGTGCTTTACAATAAGACCATAAGAAGTTCTCTTTGATTATTGATGTTTGAGCCATTTTCAAGATTATAGTTAAACTCCATCCCCTTTTACTATGCTTCTTTGAGCAAGTTTAGTTCTTCTTATTATGAAAATATAATTACACTATCATCAAAGATAAACTTTAGATTTCCTTCAAGGAGGCGAAATGCCCAGTATGAAGAACATTATTACACTTCGAATGTTTTTAAACCCTCAGATTTAACTGCAGTATTGATTTTATGGGTCAATAGTATTTTGTCTGTCATCTTGATTGTAGTTGTTCCATCATAATTCTTTTTTTGGTTTTTCTCAGTGCCATTAAAGTTATAAAGAATGGAGTGAAGTTATAGGAGGGCAAAATTAGTTGATAAATGATAGCAATTTGAAAAAATACACCAAACAGATGCTGATTCCCCAGTCTCAGTGCTCTGAATATGTAGTTGCACCGTATGGTAATAATAACTAGTTTTCCTTTCTCAGGTTTTAAAAAAGTATGCTACATCCAAACCAGACAAATAATAGAGGTATTAGAACCACCTGTGGTGCAGAGCAATGAAATAAATTATGTTAGGATATGATCCCATAAGTTTTCTGGAGGACCGTGTACCTTCTACATCTTTATATAAAGAGGTATCTTTCAATAGGTTAGAACAGATAGAATATAGAGTAAAAAGATATTGAAAAAGATATTGCCTTTTCCCATGGGGTTGCTATTTCCACTAAAGACAGTATGGCTGTGATTCTCAGAAGAAAAGAGAAACAGATAAGGTTGTATCCCTTGAACTGAAGCCATAAAAGGACAAAAAGCCTCAACTAATCAGATACCTTGGCAACACAGAAAATCTGAGGGCAAAAATCTTGCTTCAAGATACTATCAGAATAATCCAGGAATCCCAGAGACCGGGACTGTCTCCATGAATAAAGTTCTATCATATTTAACTAAACAGGCCTATGGTAGGCCTAGGTTAGTAATTACTAGGAATAATTGTACTGAACTAGGACGTCCCTGATATCTCCAGAGGTTCATTTCCTATTAACCTTCGCCTTAATAAAGACACTTGCGAGAGTCTGCATCCAAATTATTTTTAACACAAGATACCAATATTAACATCAGATATCATGAATCAATTATCTAGTTTACTTCCATGATTATACCTCTGGAAGCAGAAAAGTCCTTTTTATCTTACAGGTCTCCAGAGGAGGAAAGGGCAGAGTCAGCCCATGTGCACCCCACTAGGCAGTACCTGAGGCATCCTCCACAGAAATTCTAGGGTTCACACAGACAGTTTGAAAAACACAGTTCTCGAAGCTTAACTGATGGCACTGAGGTGGATAAATTATATCAAATAAGCAAAAATACATAAAAATCCACAAGAGTTCCTAAAGAAGATAAAAATGAAACTAAAACTTGAGCAAAAATGATTAACTTTATCTTGTGTAAGACAAATAGAACAATGTTGAGTTTTTCTCATACAAAGGAGAGGCAATGGGAAGAACTTGCCATAATAGCATGACTACAGAAGGGTACTTCAGAAAGTTCATGGAATGATTCATATTCTCTTGTGATTCTATCTTTCCATAAGCTTTTTGAAGAATCTTCGTAGTATACATGATTACAAAATAAGTAAATTTATCTACTAGAGAGAAGGAAAAGGTTTCCATAAATACTTTCCAAACTCATGCAACTATGTCATTAAATAATTGGCAACCAAACTACTCTATATAAAATGCTAGAACAATGACAGGAAGTAAGAGTAAAGAGAGACTTAAATTATTCAGATATCTAACGTTCAAATGTATAAAATCACAAAGATCACCTAAACTGACTAATTTAACAAATCAGAGAAGGCTTACTTGACCAAGATCACACAAATAAGGCCAAGAGTTTTAATGTGATCTAAGGTCCTCAATTAGCCAATCAATGACCTTTTCACCACATTTAACTATAGTTTCCTGCTTAGGATATATCAGGGAGCTCCAGGATGGCAAAATGCAGCTTATCTTTCTGGTGAAAAACAAAAATAAAGGACTGACTTGTACATCCATGTCTCAGAAATGCCTTCCAATATCAAGTTGGACAAAGTGACCTCTAAGGTCTCTCAAGATAAAAAATGCAGAAAGATTCTTCACCCAGTTTGGCAGGTGAGAGTAAGCTACCTGTGAAAGTAAAACATAAACAGATTTTGGGAGTCACATATATGGGCAGAACAATTTTACTACAGACAAATAAAATGTGTTTGTACTTCATACATTAAAGAAAAAATCAGCCAAGCTATACTTAAAAAAGACAACTGAGTCCTTTGTGATTGATTAATAATTGCAGAATTAGTAGAGATATTGGCCAATTATGCTCTTGTAACTAAATGCCAAAAATGTATTGGCTATTATTACAAATCATTAGAGACTCAAACAAAAAAATATTATGTCTTTACACTTATACATGACTATGATATATTCAAATCTAGACTACCTCTGTGTAATTAGATCCAGCAAGATCAAACAGAATTAGAGAAATTCAAAGAAGGATCTATAATTTGGACTAAGAATATTGGGAATGCTCAGTACGACAGAAGAAAGAGGCAGCAACTGACCACTTCCCTCCCTGAAACACTCCTTTTCCACGGCTTCTAGGATATCATGTTCCCAAATTTTTTCCTACGTTTCTTACTGCTCTTTAGACTCTGCATCCCCTCCTCCACGTAACTCTTAAAATGCTGGCATTTAGCAGAGCTTTCCCCTAGGTTCTCCTCATGAACTTCACAAAACATGTTCAAAACTAAACTTATGATTAAATTTATAGCTGCTCCAATATTCCCTATCTCAGTAAATGGCCCCAATAGCCACTGAGTTGCTCAAACCAGAAAAATCTTAACTCCTTTTCTTTATACCTCACTACATATCAACCAAGTCCAATCAATTATACCTTCAAAATCTCTTTCAAATCCATTCACTCTCCTTCATCATCTCTAGTACCATCTTAATCCAAACCACAATCTCCCAAGAGGATTAGTACAACAGCCTCCTAACTATCCTCAATGCATCTGGTCTTACTGCCTTCCAAATTATTCACTTGCAGCCACATTAGACTTTTTAAACCTCATACAGTTACTTACCATTAAGAACCTTCCATGGCTAAATAAAAAATTATCACCATGACTTATACAAACTCTCAAAGATCTGGTTAATGCTTACATCTCCAGCCACATTTGAAACCCTACCTCACATTTAAGCACCAGTCATACTGAAATTCTTTCAATACCATGAACATGCCACTTTTCAGCTCAGTATCTTTGCACATGCTGTTTCCTCTGTCTAAAACACATCTCCTCCCCTTCTTTGCCTAACCAACTCCTTCTCCAGTCACCCTGCGATCAGTTAAATGCCACTTCCTAAGAGTGGCCTTCCCTGACCCTGAGATGAGATAGCATTGCCCTTTACTCCCATAGCAATCTTCTGAACATTCTTTAACATTTATAACAGATGTCCTTACTAATGCAGTACTCGTCTTTCCCATAAGCCCATAAATTCACTAACAGCAAGGACACATCTTGTTCACCTACTCTATTCCTAATGATTACTAAGTCATGAAATACATTTGATGATTAATAAACATATAACACAATGAAAAGGTTGAAATAAATTTAAATATGAAAGTGGATTTAGTAAATTACGGCATATTAAATCTACAGAAACATCTCTTGCAGCACAAACTTTAAAGGAAATGTACAATGTATTTCTTCATTCAACCCAGAGATGAAAATTCTATTTAACTAAATTTGTGGTGTAGTGTTTCTTTAAAAATAGTTTCTTTCACATAAAAACAAAAAAAACCTGACAATAAATACTGCTACATAACACAACTATTTGTCCCACACCATTATAACTAAAATTCTTAGTTTCCTTGACCTTGTGTTTATATTTGTTACTTCAGTACAGACGTTTTGGAAACTTACTAGTGCAAAGTGATTATAATATAAGATTAACAACTTTATTCCTGTTATACAAGTATCAAAAATATCTGTCAACCAGCAGAAGAAGAGAAAGGCTTTAAGAAATTAGAAGAGGTTATAATACAACTAACTGACAAATCAGTATTCAGAAGCTATTTCAAAAAGAAACTGTATATGAGATGACCAAAGAATTTTTAAACATATTTATCAGTTTAAAAAGTATCACACTACTGTACAGATTTCACTAATGCTTAATAAAACAATCCAGGCTGGCCAGTTACCTCAGTTGATTACAGCACAGTATTATAACAATCCAAACAAGCATATTATAATAAAACTGATAAACTAAACATATTCATCCAACAGTTACTGTAAAGGACTTTCATGTATAATGAAACAGGAAAACATTTAAATAACCTTTAGTTATGTAAAATCCTTGCTACACCAATAAGAAATAGCACAACAACCTTACATGGAACTTAATCACTTGAAGAACAAAAAAAACCTCCAAGTTGGATATGCATCTGATTAAAGACCCAAATGCACATGCAACATTTTAGTATGAAATACAACTTACAATTAAGGAAAATAATGAATGGGCTTTCTTACTAGACATATACCCAATTTCTAACACTCACTGTCTAGGTCACCAAACTCTAGAAACTCAGGCATTAAAAACTACACCACTAGGGCCGGCCCGGTGGCGCACTGCTACAGTGCGCCGCTTGGGAGTGCGGTGGCGCTCCCGCCGAGGGTTCGGATCCCACATACAGACCGGTTCCCGCTCACTGGCTGAGCGAGGTGTGGGAGCGACACACAGGGTTGCGATCCCGTTGCCAGTCCTGGTCCGGTACGGGTGCAACACTGAGGGTTGCGATCCATTGCCGGACACGAAAAAAGACAAAAAGGAAAAAAAAAAAAACTACACCACTAAATAAGCTATCAGACACAACCCTGTTTCCAATAAACATATAAAGAAAAGGATTTACACAATGACTAAAAATAGCCAGAGAAACACTTTTACACTCTTACTTCCATTCCCCTTTTCAAAGCAGAAGAGAGAAAGCTAAGTTCAGGTTTCTTAAAAAACTCATTCCCTCTCTTCCAGGTAAGCCATTGTGGGGAAAATAGGATAATTTAATCAGGCTCCCTTGGCTCAGGTCTGGTTGCAGGTGGAGCAGCACATTTCTTATAAACAAGTTGTGTGTGGGTGGAGTCAGTGCACATGTGCACCAATGTATCTTTTTAGTTTTGTTGCTATTGTGTGTCCTTGAGTTAGTGAAGCAGAGCTGGCCAGCAGAGCCCTTGTCTAAAAATAGAGCATGTTTACTCTGCTGGCAGCTGCTCAGTTTTTCTTTGGACTTTGTCTGTAGCAGTTGAGGTTCTGAGTTTTCTCTGTTGTACTGCCTAATTCTTAGACATGTGTGTGCTGAATAAAGACTATTCCTTCTTCAACCAAGGCTCCAAGGACCGTTTTGCCGGTTACGTAGCTCATAGACCTGCATGTGAAGGGTTTGTGAATGGGCGCAGGGGGTCTGGGAGCTCCAGACCCTAGCCCTAGCTCTACAGCCCCGGTTAGGGCTTAAAAACATGTAAAATAAAAACGATATTTCATGTTAAAATCATATCTAAGACACTAAACTCAAAGTAATAATCAGCTCCCAATAACCTTCAGTTATGTAAAATTCTTGTAACCTTTAGTCACACAAAACTACAGTTAATTTTAGTAATACAAAATTAACACGAACATAGCTACGCTCTTGCTTTTTCTTATGCTTCAGTAAGTAATTCGAATAGCCATCATCCCTTCAGATTTCTTTAAAAACACACATATTTGTTAGGATTTTAATTTCTGTGTAAAGAGGAATCATGCAAGAATAAAGAATACCACATCCTAGGAAATCCACTACTGAGACAAAGAGCAGTGTGAAATGTACTTAAACTAACAACATATGCTATACTATACCCAACACAAAGTAGGTACTAAATAAATACTATTTTCCTTTGGGAATTTTTGCTCAAATTTGCTCAAATTTGTTGGGAGAGATTTAATTAGCAAGTCATTATTTTTCAAAACTTTGTTTGGCCACATCCCTAATAACAGCATTTTTACACAATTCAAATGTACTCCCTAACTCTTCTTTATGAGCAGGCATCCATTTGTGCTTCCTGGATTCTTATCTCTGCTTGTCAAAGTCTGCTGGTTTGTCTATGGAGTTAAAAGTGTCCTAGGTTTCTGCTAGTCAATTCATGATGTGACAGAGATAAAATCTAAGATGCTTCAAGACTAACCAAACTCTAGTCAGAAACCAGGGAACATTTATGCCATTTACAGGTTATCTGAGCCATGTTCACAATTATCTTCTTATTTCAGAAGTAGGAAGAACTCAAATCCCAAACCACAAAGAAAACTTTCTTTTTTTTTTTTGTCTTTTTTCCGTGTCCGGCAACGGATCGCAACCCTCAGTGTTGCCCCCGTACCGGACCGGGGACCGGCAACGGGATCGCAAGCCTCGGCGTTGCTCCTGCGCCTCGCTCAGCCAGTGAGCGGGAGCCGGTCTGTATGTGGGATCCGAACCCTCCGACGGGAGCGCCGCCGCGCTTCCCAAGCGGCGCACTATCCAGTGCGCCACCGGGCCGGCCCACAAAGAAAACTTTCAATCAAATGTCTAACCATTTGTTTTAAGCAGTTTGGAAACTTACTGCTGAGTCTACAGAAAAAAATTACCTTGTCAAAATCAGAGAAAAGAAACTTATAAGTTCTTCAAAAAATTATACTTCCCTTAAGAAAAATTTTTGATATCTTCTATGCTATATACAAATCACTCATATTAGGTAGAAACCAGTTTTGATTTACTGTTTGATGTACCCAAACAAACACAAAGGAAGAAAAAATGGTTATTATTAACTAGACAGCATTTTGATTTTGTTTATAAATTTAGTTTAATATATTTTGTAGAATTTTAAAGCATGAAGGGGACTTAAACATTACCTCATCCAAACTTCAAAGTTTTACTAATGAGGAACCTGAGGCTTAGAAGAAATCTCTAGATTTCACGTCAAGTAAGAAGGAACACCAAACAGTCTCTGATAACTCAGGCCCATTTCTCTGAGTTATCAGAGACTGAGTGGAGTTATCCTTTCTCTACCCAGCTTACGACTGCTCTAATACATATATAAAATCACAAAATTCTTTTCTAAGTGGCTTCCTAATCATGCAAAGTTGGTGGCTGTGAACCGCCATTCCAAAGTTAGTAGAGTGGTGAGAAGACCAGAAAATAAAGGCAAGATGTCTACTCAAAAGTATATAATTTGGGAAACAAGACATAAAGAATGAAAAGGTTTAAATATACATACAAGGGTACTTCAAAAAGTTCATGGAAAAATAGCATTAAAAGATAATATGAATCTTTCCATGAACTTTTTGAGGTACCCTCGTACAAGAAAAAACAAATTTAAATATAATAATGTATACAAACTTCCTATCATAAAAGATAAACTATATCTAATAGATAATCTTTCTAAATAAGAGTTCTCAGGTATTTTTAAATTACCACTTTGAAACAGTATTTCAGAAAATTCATACAAGTTCTATTAGGAAGAAGGAACAGTGGAATGATCCCTATGCCTCCCTTCAATGACAGCTGCCAACAAAAAAAACATAAATTAAAAATATATACAACATATGAACCTTACTGTGAGCTATAAAAAGGATCACTACTATATAATGTTGCAGTGAGGTTTTTCTCATGCTATACTACTAACCTTGGATAAATCCAAGACAGATATTTATTTTAATTTTCACATAGATCAATATAGGGCTACAGTGATATTCCATTATATTATATAGAACAAAGACTTAAACAATATTAAACTTGCATTTTACAAAAAATCCCATAAGCAAAATTCCTAATGAAATTATAGTATGTTAATATTACACAAGCATAAAATACATGACAGTTAATCCAGGAATGACAGAGTAGAATTTGTCATTTCTTAGTATCTAAGAAGAATAAGGGAAGAGAATCACGACAGACAGTCCCTGGTATATCACACACTTTCCCATGAACATAAGGAATGAGAGAAAACAATTTTTCTGCAGTTAGTACAAAAATCCTGCATCCCACAACATAAGTCTGCCTACTACTTAGTGATTAAAAACAACTGCTGAAGAGGATGAGATATTCCAGAGTAAACAATATTTAAGGGGAAAATCTATTTCCTAATGTTTTAGTACACTATATTAGCCATAAAATTAAGAATGCCATAAGCAACTGATATTTTACTTTTTCTGATTAAACTTTATAGTTAGAGCCAGTCCTAAACAAAAATAGTAGTTATGTACTTCCCCTGTCAGCAATTCAGGCTTATAAATGTTATACTCTCTTCATATTTCTTCATTCATTCATTCATTCACCTTATATAACTTAAATGACCATCATCTATGTAAAAAAGGTGACTAAAACTCAGGCCCTGCACTTCAAGCCCACAAGGAACAGAGGACATAGGCATGTAAACAAGGTAATAATAAAATGTGATAAATGCTGTATCTGACATACACATAACATCCCTAAGTGAGCAATCCCATTTATCAGAACTTATCCAAGTGAAGTAATTTCTAAAATTTGGAAAGCTGATTCTTAATTTCTCAGCAAATGTAAGAGATGTACCTACCCTAGTATCTATTATCAAAATATTTTAATATTCTAATGAGTATTATTGGAGTTTGTTTCAAAATATCTATCTTTTCTCAATAACTGTAGCACTGACTCAAATGGTACTTTTATTTTCAAACAACTTTTAACTTTATTTCAAGAGCAATAGCTTTTTATAAAATTCTTAAGAATAAACTTTAGACTTGGAAAAATACAGACATTTCTTTAACATTAACATCTGTAAACTTGGTACGTAATATACTCTTTGTTATTTAGGAAACTTGGAGGCCAGGTTGAAAGAAGTTTATTTGTTCATGTGCTTAGAGATAAAATACACACACTGTGCTAGTACCCAAAATGTAAGTTCATAATTGTCTAAGCAAAGACCTTTTCAAGTATATTTTTCTTTGTATGTCTAAGTTAACTACACACTATTTAATGTATTCTGTAATTTATTAAAGTTCACTGATGTGATTCTAGGAGGCTAAGGCCCACTATATATGAATGGCAGAAACAGACTCAATATTTTTTGAAAGATGAAAAACAGATAACAAATCTAGCCCAATGCATAAGACTATATACATTTTATAGGCTGGGGTACAGCTAACTGTAACCCAAAGTCATCCCATAACTACATTCATAATAAATAGTAATAAAAATACAACATACAAAAATTTTTTAAAATAAAATATAAATTATTATAAAATGTTACTAACTAAATAATGAATAATTTGTATACAGATACAGATCCTGTTTGGAAAGGTTACAGTGCACCAAAACCAGTATTTGTTATATGGCAGAAGAAGAGGAGAGACCTAGCAGGAAGTCTGTAATAATACTATTCCAGTCATTTTTCAGGCCCATTTCAAGGAAAGGGAGAAATAAGACCATCAGACCATCACAGTTTTAGCTAAGATGTGTTAAAAGTTAATTAAAGTGAACATGTTTTAGGGCACACAATGTGAACATACAATAATTGAGAAAACAAACTATCTGAAATTGAATCAACTGTAGAAATGTAGTATGTCCAAATGGTTAATTAAACAGATTTCTGTTAAAAATACCCTAAGATGACCAGTATACATGAGACCACTCAGCATAAGATTACCTGGTGCTTTGCTCAGAGCCTCAGCCAGAAGTTCTTCCTCTTTTGAGTACTTATAGCATTTTATCTGTAAAGCACCATTATCATATTTACCTGTTATACAATGACTTATACACATATTACTGCTCCTATTAGATCTTCGATTTATGTTTCTATCACCCACAGCCTAAACTAGGTAACTTTTAACTAGTGGTCAATAAATATTTTTTGAATGACTAAATAACAGCATGCTCACTCATGCATATGTGCTCTCTTTCTCACTCATACACACACAGAAGAGCTACAGATTTGGTTCAGCCACACACTCAACATGAATTATGTGACAGATCTAACAAAAATCAAATGATATAATAGAAATGTGGTATCCGATTCAAAGGCAACTAGAATCTTGACTTTTCCTTATGGCAATTAAACCGTATTTAGAATGTAATATTAAGTATATTTTGAGATGGCCACTAAAAACTGAGGAAGGCTGATGATTGCTTATTATTTCATGATACTAATAAAGAATGAGTAAGTTTAAAATATCTGAAGTCAAGGATCATAAAAACTTACATGAATTGCTACCACTAAAATTTTTATCTATAAGATCCTGAAATGAATCTTTTTCTCTCCTTCAAATCAAGGTGGGAGATTTTATAACTTGGAAGTACTTTTTTTCAACAATGATCACTTCTTTTATAATATGCAGAATACATTAATTTAAGGAATACATTTATTTCCACGTGCAAAATACTTTAAGTTTCAGGCCGGCCCGGTGGCGCACTGCTACAGTGCACCGCTTGGGAAGCGCGGCGGCGCTCCCACCGAGGGTTCGGATCCCACATACAGACCGGCCGCTCACTGGCTGAGCGAGGTGCGGGAGCAACACCGAGGGTTGCAATCCCATTGCCGGTCCCGGTCCAGTACGGGCGCGACACTGAGGGTTGCGATCCGTTGCCGGTCACAAAAAAAGACAAAAAGGAAAAAAAAAAAAACTTTAAGTTTCATAGGATTCCCAATTATCTGATTTTTTCATCCATTAAAATTTTTCTTAAGCACCTGTACTATATGTGCAATATAATGGACAATACTAAATAATAACCAGGGTGCCTGCCTGGGAGCAACAAAAAGCACAGTTATAGAAGAATAAATAAGAAATACCCACATGAAATGGAAGAGTGCACAAACCAAATGCCAATGGTAAAGATAAGTAATTTAAAAGTTCAGAGAAATGGGTAAAGTGCTTAAGCAGCAGAAGTTAAATTGTGTATTAAAAGATGATCAGGATTTAAGATAAATGACACAAACAACAAAATGTACATGGTTTATTTAGCGAACACTCAGATCATTCTGGGTGAAAAAGACACTTGATGCTGGGAAGTGGAATAAAGTAAGTTTGGAGTAACAGATGAGGATTAATTTACAGAGAAACTTTAGAGCCAAATTAAGAAATCCGGCTAACAATTCTTAATTTAAGACTTTAGAGCAATAAACTGACATGCAAAAGAAAGCATTTAGGGAACTGTCATCTTGTAACAGTATATAGCTTTAATGATAAACAGAGCAGAAGCTGGGAAACCTATTAGGAAGTGAATAATATAGATCTCAATCATGGTTGTGTTTACAGAAAGAAATACAAAAGGAATAGATTTACTAAGTACAGCAGGCAAGACAGTGTCTGATAAAGATTTCAAAGATTTTGTATGTAAGTACCCCAAACAGATAGAAAAAAAATGAGGTTTTGATAAAATTGAGTTAATAAGAAATTAAATGACTTATTCAATAACATACAATTAGTTACCTTCACTGCTAGTACAGGAAGATAGATACAATGAACATAAAACATAAAAAAAAAAAAAAAAAAAAAAAAAAAAGGGGGAAAAAGGTTTTTTTTAAAAAAATATTTTCTAG
>NW_007735602.1:41762-76994 GCF_000696425.1 Galeopterus variegatus
CAGGAAAAAAAAAAAAAAAAAAAAAAAAAAAAAAAAAAAAAAAAAAAAAAAAACAAGAAACGGTGTACAGAGTCTTCTTTAAAGACATATCTTCTAGAAACATAAAAGAGGATCTGATTCATAAATTTTAAAACATTTAAATTTAACTGTTTCCTTAAAAATATAAAAGAGCAATCCATTTTAAAAGAAGACATTTTTTAATGTGTATACCGAATTCCAGTGGAAGCTGAATTTCCAAATGGGGACCTTTCCATTAGAGAAAAAAAATGAAGGGTACAAATTTCTTCTTTTAACTTAGATTGAATATAGGGGACTTCAGACACAGCAATAAATTTATACTCACCTTCCATGAGCATGGAAATCTAGACGTAAAAACTGGTCCTCATGTGAGACTGCTCTTTTGGCACGCTGATGTTTTTGGTGTAATGAATCCACATTGTAAGATAATCCTTCATAATGTCTAATGTACTTATTTAAAGGATTCCCATACTGACCTATAAAAAATACACAACAGTCCAAATTAGTATCATCTTGAAAGCCCCTTTCAGTTCTAACATGATTCCATGATAATTCAAATATCTCCAAATTGTATAAAACAATTCTCACTAATTCCAGCACTAATATTATGAATCACCCACTAATATTTTCACAGTTTTTTTTTACAACTCATTATAATGATAATTTCAACCATACACAAAAGTTTGGATGTTAGTGGTAGGTTTGTTTTAGATGTCCTTTATCAGGTTGAGGAATTTCCCTTCTATTCATACTTTGCAGATGAAAACTATGAGAAACAGATGCTGATTTTTGTCATGTGCTGTTTCTCCATCTAGTAAGATAAACATGTAAGTTTTTTGGTTTGGTTTATTAATATGAATTAAATTGATTGATTTTTGAATGTTAAACCAACCTTACATTCCTGAGATAAACACCACTTGCTCATATCTTTGGATTTAATTTGCTGTAATTTTGTTTAGATTTTTTGTTATCTATGTTCATGAAAGACATTGATCTATTATTTTCATTTCTCATACTATCATTGTCATGTTTTGATATCAGGATAAAAAATGAGTTTGAAAAGTATTACCTCTTCTTCAATTTTCCAAACAAGTTGATGTAGAATTGGCATTATTTCTTCCTCAAATATTTAACAGAATTCACTAGTGAAACCACATTGGCATGGAATTCATTGTGGAAAGGTTTTTAACTACAATTTCAATTTCTTAAATAGATAAAGAGCTATTCAGGTTATCTATTTCTTCTTAAGTAGACTTTAGTAGGAATTTGTCCATTTCACCCAAGTTGTTGAGTTTATGAAAACAAAGTTGCTCGTGGTATTTCCTTATTATACTATTTATTTCATTAAAATTTGTAGTGATGTCACCTCTCTCACTCCTGATATAATGTATATCTTCTCTCTTTTGTTCCTAATCAGGATAGCTAGAGATTTATCAACTTTATTATCAAACTTTTAATCCCTTTGATTTCTCCTCCTTATTTTTGTTTCTATTTTATTGATTTTCACTTTGATATTTATTCTTTCCTTCTGCTGACCTATGGTTTAATTTGCTCTTTTTTTAGTTCCATAAGGTAAGGCCATCAGTTTAAGACCTTTCTTCTTTTCTAACATATGTTTTTAGCATTATAAATTTCCCCAAGTACTGCTTTAGCAGCAGCCCACAAATTCTGTTTCGTTGGTTTTACTTTCAGGCAAACATATTTTCTAATTTCCTCTTTGATTTCTTCTTTCATCAATGTGTTATTTAAAAGTCTGTTAATTAATTCCCAAGTATTAAGGATTTTTCCAGATATATTTCTGTCATTGATTTCTAATTTAATTCCTTTATAGCCAGACAACATACTTTACATGATGCTAATCCTTTTAAATACGTTGAAATTTCTTTTATGACTTAGAATATGGTCTATCTTTAAAAATGTTTCATGTATACTTGAAAAAATTTGTATTCTGGGACATCTGGGAAGATGGCAAGCTAGAGGTGCCTGGGGCATTTTCCTCCCACAGAAGAATATCAAAACAGACCCGATGCCACCACCACCACAGTCACCAGAGCCACTGTCCACCCCTAGAACTGCTGCTCATCACAAAGCAGCTCCCAGCAGTGGCCTGTCGCTGCAGCCACAGACTATGCAGAAGGGAAGGAGGCGGCTGCAACAACTGCCACCTTGCCACCACCATAAGTTAACTCACTGCCACGAAGGACACTGCAGATGCAACAGAGATGGCACTGCTACTGCCATGAGAGAACCCTCCTGCTGATAAGGACACAGTCAAGGACAATGCAGAGGCCAGGGAGGCAGTTGCAGCCACCACCATGAGGTAACCTCACTGTTGCCAAGGACACTGCAGACACAAGGGAGGTAGCTGAAGCTGCCAGCACAGCTGCTGCCTTCACAAGGTAACCTCATTGACCCTGTGGACATCACAGACACAACAGAGGCTGTTGCATGCCCCTGCTGCCCCCATGAGGCAACCCTACTGCAAATGCAGACACTTCAGACACAAGGGAAGCAGTTGCAGCTGCCAGCGCCCCTGCTTCCCCCACAAAGTAACCCCACTGCTGCCAGAGACTCAGCAGACACCAGAGAGGCAGGTGCAGCCACCAACGCCACTGCTGCCAACACTGCTGCTGCCACTGCAAAGTAATCCTCCTGCCACTGCACATGATGTAGCTGCATGGGCTGCCACTGTAGATACCAAAGCCAAATAGGTGCTTGCTGCAACCACCAACACTGCTGTTGCTGCCACCACTAGGCAGCCACCATAGTCATGTGAGCAGCCCACTGCTGCTGAAGCCACCACTGACACATGGATAGCTCACCAAAGCCACCTCCAGAACCACCACCACTGCAGGGATATTCTGCTATCAAAGGAGCAGCCACTGCCACAGAGTACATGGACAACCAACCACTTAACTGCATTGACACAGGAGGCTCACCAGCAGATTCCAGAGGAGGAGAATAACAGAAGCAGCAACTCCTCTACCAGATGATGAGACATCAGCGTAGATCCCAGAAATACAAAAACAATAAAATATGAGTCCACCAAAGGAATACAATAACTCTCAAGTGCCAGACCCCAGAGAGGAGGAAACCCTAAAAATGACATTAAAAAAAAAAAGCTTAAGCAGTAGACTAGAGCAAGCAGAAGAATTTCTGATCTTGAAGACAATATTTTCAAAATAACTCATGAAGACAAAAAAAAGAATTTTGAAAAAGGAGGAAAATCTAAGAGAGATAGCAGACAACCTTAACAGCACAAACAGCCAAATAATGGGAGCTCTGAAAGGGGAGGAGAAAGGAAAAAGCACTGAAAACCTATTCAGTGAAATGTTAGTGGAAAACATCCCAGGTATAAGGAGAGACACAGACCTTCAAATCCAGGAGGCTCAATGATTGCCAAAGAAATTCAATGCAAAAATGTCCTCTCCAAGATACATTATAGTCAAACTAAAAAAACTCAAAGATAAAGAGAGAATCCTAAAAACAGCAAGAGAAAAGTGTCAAGTCACATGTAAGGGAGTCACCACCAGACTATCAGCAGACTTCTCAACAGAAATTTTACAGGTCAAAAAGAAAGGAATGATAATATTCAAAACATTAAAAGAAAAATATTGCCAGCCTGTAAGGGAGTCACCACCAGACTATCAGCAGACTTCTCAACAGAAACTTTACAGGTCAAAAAGAAAGGAATGATAATATTCAAAACATTAAAAGAAAAATATTGCCAGCAAAGAATACTATACAAAGGAAGGCTACCCTTCAGAAGTGAGGAAGAAATAGTCTATTTCCCAGACAAACAAAAAGTATGGGAGTACACCACCACACAACAAGCACTACAAGAAATCCTCAGAGGACTCCTGCATGTGGAATCCAAACAATGGTAATCATTACCATGAATACACAAGAAAAAACAAAACCCCACTAGCAGAATAAAAAGGCAAATGAGAAAGAGAAAGAAACTGTATATTACCTCCAAAAACCAAAAAACACCAAAGACAAACAATAAAAGGGAAAGAAAAAAAGATATTTAAGACATCTGAATGAAAATCTATAAAATGCCAGAAATAAGACAATACCTTTCAGTAATAACCCTAAAAGTAAATGGTAAAATTCCCCATTCAAAACACACAGACTGGTTGACTAAATTAAAAAGCTAGACTCAACTAAATGTTGTCTACAAGACACTCACCTCTCCTATAAAGACACACACAGACTAAGAGTGAAAGGATGAAAAAAGATCTACCACAAAAATGGAAATTAAAAATGAGGAGTAGCTATTCTCATATAGGATAAAACAGACTTTAAGCCAAAAACTATAAAAAGAAACAAAGAAGGCCTCTATATAATGATAAAAGAATCTATACAGGAAAAAGACATAACGATCATAAATATATATGCACCCAACATCAGAGCACCAACATATATAAAGCAAACATTATTAGACCTAAGAGATAGACCTAAATACAATAAGAGTTGGGGACCTAAACACCACTCTCTCAAAATTGGACAGATCATCTAGGCAACAAATCAACAGAGAAACAAAGGATTTAAACACATTTTAGATCAACCAGACTTGGCAGACAACTAAGGAATATGTCATCCAACAATCACGGAATATCCATTCTTGTCATCTGCAAATGGAACATTCTCTTGGACAGACCACATGTAAGGTCAAAAATCAAGCCTCAAATTTTTAAAAAAATTGAAATCATTTCAAGTATCTTCACAGACTACAATGAATTAAAACTAGAAATCAATAAGAAGCAAAATGCTGTAAACTTTACAAACACATGGAAAGTAAACCACATGCTCCTGAACAACCTATGGGTCCAGGAAGAAATTAAACAGGAAATCAAAAAATGTCTTGAAACTAATGAAAATAAACACACATGAAACCAAAACCTGTGGGATGCTGCAAAAGCAGTACTAAGCGGGAAGTTTATTGCAATAAATGCTTACATCAAAAGAACAAAAAGACTTCAAATAAACAACCCAACACTACACCCCAAAGAACTAGAAAAACATGAACAATCCAATCCCAAATTAGCAGACAAAAAGAAATAATTAAGATCTGAGTGGAATTAAATCAAACAGAAACCCAAAAAATAACACAAAATATCAATGAAACAAAAAGGTGGTTACTCAAGAAGATAAACAAAACAGACAAACCATTAGGTAGCCTAATAAAAAAAATAAGAGAGAAGACCCAAATAACAAAAATTAGACATGAAAAAGGAAAAACTACAACTGATAACAAAGATATACAAAGAATCATTAGAGACTATTATAAACAACTATATTCCAACAAATTTAAAAACCTGGAAGAAACAGATAAATTTCTGGACACATAGAAACTAACAAGACTGAGCCAAGAAGAAACAGAAAACCTGAACAGACCAATAACAAGCAACAAGACTGAAGCAGTAATCAGCAGTCTCTAAACAAAGAAAAACCCAGAACCAGATGGTTTTACGGCTAAATTCTACCAAACCTTTAAAGAGGCATTAATTCTCTTCAAACTATTCTAAATAATTGAAACAGAGGCTATTCTCCCAAACTCATTCAATGATGCCAGCTTCACCCTGATACCAAAACCAGACAAACACAGAACATAAAAAGAAAACTATAGGCCAATATCTTTGATGAACATAGAAGTAAAAATCCTCAATAAAGTATTAGCAAATAGAATACAGCAACACATCAAAAAAATTATACATCGCAATCAAGTGGGATTCATCCCAGAGACACAAGGATGGTTCAACACAGGCAAGCCAATAAATGTAATACACCACATCAACAAAATCAAGGACAAACATTGTATGATTACCTCAATAGATGCAGAAAAAGCATGTGACAAAATTCAACATTCTTCCATAATAAAGACTCTCAGGAAATTAGTTATAGAAGGAAAGTATCTCAACACAATAAAAAGCCATACATGACAAACCCACTGCCAATAGCATCCTAAATGGGGAACAAGAACAGGAACAAGACAAGTATGCCCATTCTCATCAGTCCTATTTAACATAGTATTGGAAGTACTAGCCAGAGCAATCAGGCAAGAGAAAGAAATAAAAGGCATCCACATTGGAAAAGATGAAATCAAACTGTCCCCTTTGCAGATGACATGAGCCTGTATAGAGAAAAGTGTAAAGACTCTGCAAAAAAAAAATTCTTACAGTTGCTAAACGATTTCAGTAAAGTTGCAGAATACCAAATTGATATGCAAAAATCAGTAGCATTTTTATACCCCAACAACAAACTAGCAGAAAAAGAATCAAGAAAGCTAGCCCATTTACAATAGTCACCAAAAAAATAAAATATCTAGGAATCAATTTAACCAAGGAGGTGAAAGATCTATACAATGAGAACTACGAATCATTGTTGAAAGAAATTAAAGAGGACACAAAAATATGGAAAGATATTCCATGCTCCTGGATTGGAAGAATTAACATTGTGAAAATGTCCGTATTACCCAAAGCAATCTACAGATTCAATGCAATTCCTATAAAAATACCAATGACATTCTTCACAGAAATAGAAAAAACAATCTGAATATTCATATGGCATAACAAAAGACCCTGAATAGCCAAAGCAATCCTGAGTAAAAAAAAAATAAAGCCAGAAGCACAAAACTACCCATCTTCAAATTATACTACAATGCTATACTAAACAAAACAGCATAGTAGTGACACAAATAGACACCTGGACCAGTGGAATAGAACAGAGAACCCAGAATTCAACCCACATATTTACAGACAACTGATCTTTGAAAAAGGCACCAAGAACACACATTGGGGAAAAGACCACCTCTTCAATAAATGGTGCTGGGAGGGCCGGCCTAGTGGCGCACTGCTGTAGTGCACCGCTTGGGAAGTGCGGTGGCGCTCCCGCCGAGGGTTCGGATCCCACATACAGACCGGCCGCTCACTGGCTGAGCGAGGGGCGGGAGCAACACCGAGGGTTGCGATCCCGTGGCCGGTCCCGGTCCGGTACGGGCGTGACACTGAGGGTTGCGATCCGTTGCCGGTCACGAAAAAAAAAGACAAAAAGGAAAATAAATAAATAAATAAATGGTGCTGGGAAAACTGTACAGCCATATGTAGAAGAGTGAAACTAAATCCATACCTCTCACCATATACCAAAGTCAACTCAAAATGGATTAAAGACTTAAATATAAGATCTGAAACTATAAAACTTCTAAAAGATAACATAGGGGAAACACTGGAGGAAGCAGGACTGGGCAAAGACTTTATGAATATGACTCCAAACACACAGGCAACAAAAGGAAAAATAAGGAAATAGGACTATATCAAACTAAAAAGCGTCTACACAGCAAAAGAAACAATTAACAGAGCGATAAGACAACCTATGGGTGGGAGAAAATAAGTGCAAACTATGCATCTGACAAAGAACTAATATTCTAGAATATAAAAGGACCTGAAACAATTTAACAATAAAAAACAACCCAATTAAAAAATGGGCAAAGGAGCTGAATAGGCATTTCTCAAAAGAAGATATACGAATGGACAACAGACCCATGAAAAAATGCTCAGCATCACTCAGCATCAAGGAAATGCAAATCAAAACCACACTGAGATATCATCTTATCCCAGTTAGACTGGCTATTAACAAAAAGACAGAAAATTACAAATGCTGGTGAGGGTATGGAGAAAGAGGAACTCTCCTACACTGTTGGTGGGACTGTAAATTGTTGCAGCCATTATGGAAAACGGTATGAAGGTTCCTCAAACAACTATACAAAGAACGACCATACAATCTAGCTATTCCACTGCTGGGTATATACCCAAAGGACTGGAAATCATTATGCTGAAGGCATACCTGCACCCCCATGTTTATCACAGCTCTATTTACAATAGACAAGAGTTGGAACCAACCTAAATGTCCACTCTCAGACAACTGGACAACGATAACATGGTAAATATAAACAATAGAACATACTCGACCATAAAAAAAAGAATAAAATACTGCCACTTACAGCAACATGGATGAACTTAAGAGAAAATCATGTTAAGTGGAATAAGCCAGGCACAGAAAGAGAAATACTGCATGTCCTCACCAGACAACTGGACAACGATAACATGGTAAATATAAACAATAGAACATACTCCACCATAAAAAAAAGAATAAAATACTGCCACTTACAGCAACATGGATGAACTTAGAGAAAATCATGTTAAGTGGAATAAGCCAGGCACAGAAAGAGAAATACTGCATGTCCTCACTCATTAGTGGGAGCTAAAAACTGAATAAATAAATAAGAAAGAAAAATACAATAATCACAATAATATGTTTAACTTTCAAAAGGAGAGAACAGAACTGAGATTACCAAAGGTGAGAAAGGGAGAGGGAGAGTGGGTAATGGAGGAATTGGTAAAGGGACACATAAAACGATTACACTGCATAATGTTTAATATACTAATTATCCTGCTTTGAGCATGACATATTGCACATAAGTACTGATATTCAACTCTGTACCCCACAGATATGTACAACCAACTATGTTACAATAATAAAGTAAATTTCTAAAAAAGAAAAAATATGTATTCTGCTGTTGGGTGAGTGTTCTAGAAATGTCAATCTCTACTCTTATTGGTGGAGTGCCTTACAAATACCAATTTGGTCAAGTTGGTGAACAATGCCATTCCAGCATTCTACATCCTTACTGACTTTCTACCTGTTCTATTGTTGAGAAAGGGATCTATTTCTCCTTACAATTCTTTGTTTCATATATTTTTAAAGCGGTTATTACCTACATAAATTTTTATGATTATTATGCCTTTTGGATATATTCACTCTTTTATCATTACCAAATGGCCTTTATCTACTGTAATATTCTATGCTCTAAAATCTACTTTGTCTAATATTAATATAGCCATTCCATCTTTTTTTTTCTATCAAATACCATCGTATACCTTTTTTCATCCTTTTACTTTAACCTATTTGTGCTTTTATATTTAAAGAGAGATCCTTGTAGACAGCATATAGTTGGGTCTGGCTTTACTCAATCTGACAATCTCTGCCTTTTAATTGGGGTGTTTAGACCATTTATATTTAAAGTGGTTACTAATGTGGTTAGGTTTGAGTTTATCAGCTTGTTATTTATTTTCTAATTGTCTTATCCATTAATTTTTCCCTTTTCCTTCATTTTCTTCCTTCTTCTGGACTAATTATTTTTTATTCTATTTTAGCTCTTCATTGGCTTATTAGCTACAACCCTTTGGCTATTTTTAGTGGTTGCTTTAGGATTTATATATATAACAGTATTAATCTTTAACTTATCCCAGCCTACTTTCAAGTGATATTACACCATTTCAGGTGTAATATAAGAAACTGACATTAGTATACAGGCATACCCCATTTTATTATACTTCACTTTATTGTGCTTTGCAGATGATGTTTTTTGTTTGTCTGTTTGTTTTACAAATTGAAGGTCTGTGGCAACCCTTCATCAAACAAGTCTATCAGTGCTATTTTTCTAACAGTGTGTGTTCACTTTGTGTCTCTGTGCCACTTCTGGTAATTCTTACAATATTTCAGACGTTTTCATTATTATTATATATGCTATATTATATCTATTATTATATCAGCCATCAGTGATCTTTGATGTTATTATTATAATTGTTTGGGGGCACCATAAACCTTACTGATATACCACAGCAAACTTAATAAATGTGTGTTCTGCCTGCTCCCCCAACCAATGTTCTTCCATCTCTCTTTCTCTCCTCAGGCCTCCCTATCCCTAAGACACAACAATATTGAAATTAGGCTAGTTAATAACCCTACAATGGCCTCTAAGTGTTCAAGTGAAAGGAAGAGTTACCATCACTCACTAAAAATCAAAAGCTAGAAGTGATTAAGCTCAGTGAGGATGGCATGTCAAAGGCAAGACAGGCTGAAAGCTAGGCCTCTTGCACCAAACGGCCAAGTTGTAAATGCAAAGGAAAAGTTCTCAAAGGAAATTGAAAGTGATACTCCAGTGAACACACAAATAAGAAAGCAAAACAGTCTTACTGGTGATACGGAGAAAGTATTTGTGGTCTAGATAGAAGATCAAACCAGCCATAACATTCCCTTAAACCAAAGACCTAACACTCTCCAAGTCTATGAAGGCTGAGAGAGGTGAGGAAGTTGCAGAAGAAAAGTTTGAAGCTAGAAGAGATTGGTTCAAGAGGCTTAAAGAAAGACGTCATTGCTATAACATAAAACTGCAAGGTGAAGCAGCAAGTGCTAACATAGAAACTGCAGCAAGTTATGCACAAGATCACTGATGAAGACAGCTACACTAAACATCTTCTGTGCAGACAAAACAGCCTTCTGTTGGAAGATGCCATCTAGGACTTTCACAGCTAGAGAGGGGAAGTCAATGCCTGGCTTCAAAACCTTCAAAGAACAAGCTCTTTTGTTAAGGGGCTAATGCAGCTGGTGAATTTAAGTTGAAGCCAATGCTCATTTACCGTTCTGAAAATCCTAAGACCTTTAAGAATTATGCTAAATCTACTCTGCCTGTGCTCTATAAAAGAAACAACAAAACCTGGATGACAGCATATCTGCTTACAGTATGGCTTACCAAATATTTTAAGCCCACTGTTGAGACCTACTGCTCAGGAAAAAAATCCCTTTCAAAATATTACTGCTCACCCTGATAATATTTCAAAATATTACCTGGTCACCCAAGAGTTTTGATTGAGATGTTCTAGGAGATTAACACTGTTTTTGTGCCCGCTAAACAACATCCATTCTGCAGCCCATGGATCAAGAAGTAATTCTGGGGCCGGCCCGGTGGCGCACTGGATAGTGCGCCGCTTGGGAAGCGCGGCGGCGCTCCCGTCCGAGGGTTCGGATCCCGCGTGCAGACCGGTTCCCGCTCACTGGCTGAGCGAGGCGCGGGAGCAGCACCGAGGCTTGCGATCCCGTTGCCGGTCCCCGGTCCGGTACGGGGGGCAACACTGAGGGTTGCGATCCATTGCCGGACACGGAAAAAAGACAAAAGACAAAAAAAAAAGAAGTAATTCTGACTTTCAAATCTTATTATTTAAGAAACACATTTCATAAGGCTATAGCTGCAACAGACAATGATTCCTTCTGGGAAGAATTCAACCATTCTAGCTGCTATTAAGAACATTTGTGATTCATGGGAGGAAGTCAAAATACCAATATTAACAGGAGTTTGGAAGAAGTTGATTTAGCCCTCAGAGATGAATTTGAGGGGTCCAAAATTTCAGCAGAGGAGGTAAATGCAGATGTGGTGGAAAAAGAAAGAACTAGGATTAGAATTGGAGCCTGAAGATGTGACTGGATTGTAGAAGTTGCTTCTTATGGATGAGCAAAGAAAACGGTTTCTTGAGATGGAATCTACTACTGGTGACGATGCTGTGAACATTGTTGAAATGACAGGAAAAGATCTAGAATATTACATAAAAGCTTAGTTGATAAAGTAGCAGCAGGGTTTGCGAGGATTAACTCCAATTTTGAAAGTTCTATTATGAGTAAAATGCTATCAAATAGCATTGCATGCTACAGAGAAATCCTTTGCAAAAGGAAGAGTCAATCAATGTTACAAACTTAACCACTGTCTTATTTTAAGAAATTGCCACAGCCACCTCAACCTTCAGCAACCACCACCCCGATCAGTCAGCAGCCATCAACAGTGAGGCAAGACATTTTACCAGCAAAAAGATTACGACTTGCTGAAGGCTCAGATGATCATTAGCACTGTTTAGCACTAAAGTATTTCTTAATTATGTACATCTTTTTTAGACATAATGCTATTGCTCACTTAGACTACAGTATAGTGTAAACATAATCTTTACATGCTCTGGGAAACCAAAACATTCGTGTGACTCACTTTATTGCAATATTTGTTTTATTGTGGTAGTCTGGAACTGAACGCACAACTTCTTCAAGCATGCCTGTACTTCCAATTCTCTCCTCGTGGCCTTTAAGCTACTGCTTTCATACACTCTACTTACATATAACTTATAAATTTCATAATACATTGTTTTGGTTAAAATAGAAAACTTTCTTTTAAAGAGATTTAAATAATAAGAAAAATATCTTCTATATCTGTCATTTCCAGTGCTCTTCATTCCTTTGTGTGGATCCATATTTCAATTTATTTTCCTTCTACCTGGATGACTTCCAACATTTCTTCCACTGACGATAAATTTTTCTAGCTTCTTTGTGTCTAAAAAGGTCTTTGTTTTGTCTTCTTTTTTGAAAATATTTTCTCTGGGCATAGAATTCTAGGTTGACAGGTCTGGGGTTTTGTTTTTTTCATTAAGTACTTTTAAAATGTTGCCCCACTGTCTTTTATTTATACCAGCTTCTTTGTGTCTAAAAAGGTCTTTGTTTTGTCTTCTTTTTTGAAAATATTTTCTCTGGGCATAGAATTCTAGGTTGACAGGTTTGGGGTTTTGTTTTTTTCATTAAGTACTTTTAAAATGTTGCCCCACTGTCTTTTATTTATACTCTTTATAAAATCTACTGTCATCCTTATCTTTGTTCCTCTAAATGAAACATGTCTTTTCCCCTAAGGATGCTTTTAAGATTTTCCTCTTTATTACTAGCTTTGAGCAATTGATTATGATGTGTTTTCTTCTTCATATTCCTTAAGCTTTGGTTTCAGTAAACTTCTTAGACTTGTGAGTTTATAGGGTTTTTTCCAACTATTATTTCTTCAAACTTTTTTCTAACTCTCCTCACACCCCCTGACCCCCACCCAATTATAAATAAATTAGGCTACTTTACATTTTCTCACAGTCAACTAATGGTCTTTTCATATTTTCAAAAAATTCTTTCTCTGTTTCATGTTGAATAGTTTCTATTGCTATCTCTTCTACTTCACTAATATTCTGCAATGTCTAATCTGTCATTAATGTAATCCAGCATACTTTCCACTGAAAACATTGTTTTCATCTCTAGAAATTAGATTTGAATGTTTTCTACATCTTCACTTAACTTTTTAAACAAACGAAATATACATAACCAAATCTTTTAATGTTCTTGTCTGCTAATTCTAATAGCTGTATCAATTCTTGGTTGGTTCCAATTGATTGTTTATTCTTCTCTCTGAGTTGTGTTTTCCTGCTTCGTTATATGTCTCATAATCTTTGAATGGATGCCAGACGTTGTGAATTTTTCCTTGTTGGGTGTGGGACACTTTTTATATTCTTATATTCTTGAGCTTTGGTCTAGAACAAAGTAAAGTTACTTGGAAATGGTTTGATCCACTTGGGTTTATGATTTGTTAGGCAGGTCTGGAGCAGTGCTCGGTCTAGGGCTAATCATTTCCTACCTCTGAGGCAAGACCAATCTTAGTAGTCTATCGGTTGCTCCCTGAATTATCTGGCTGGTAAGAATAGACACTATTTCCAGCCCTATTTGAGAACACTGTGCACTGTTCTATCTGATCTTTTGGGATGATTCTTTTCCTAACCTCAGGTTGTTTCCTCATATGGATGTGCTGATCAGTACTTTGCTGAACACTCAAGGGAAACCCTCTGCAGATTTCAGGGATTCACTGTGCCACTCTCTTCACTCTGATATTCTGTCTGTGAATTCCAGCACTTTGGTTTCCCTTGACTCTCAAATCCATCTCCTCAACTCAGGGAGTTCACTGGCCTCCACCTAGGTTCTCTCTCATAGCAGCACACCCAGGAAATTCTCTCGAGGCAGAAAGCTGCCACAATCATGTGGCCTGTCTTATTTGTTTCCCCTCTCTCATCCTTTCACTGCCTGATGACCACTGCCTTAAAAGCATTGTTTCTCTGGGTTTTCCCTGGTTTTCTTATTTTTTTTCAGGCAGGAAGGTAAATCTGGTCCTTGTTTCTCCGTCTTCACCAGAAGCAGAAGTAAAAATAAATAAATAAATAAAGCCGTGATTCATTAACAAATCAAATAAAATGTCTTCCTAAAGAAAATTGCCGTCTTTGGGCCGGCCCAGTGGTGCACTGGAGAGTGCGCTGCTTGGGAGCGCGGCAGCGCTCCCGCCGAGGGTTCGGATCCCATGTGGAGACCCGTTCCCGCTCACTGGCTGAGCGCGGTGCAGGCCCAACACCGAGGGTTGCGATCCCGTTACTGGTCAGTAAAAAAGACAAAAAGGGAAAAAAAAAAAGAAAGAAAGAAAATTGCCGTCTTTTATAAAACAAAACAAACTTTTTAAAAACTGTAATGGTTCACCTATTGTACTGCTTAAAGCCTAAACATTCTACCACTAAATTTTCTGTTTATGTAGTTAGTATCTATTCACTAAATGGTTAAGAGCATAAACTGAAATCAAATTATCTGGGTTTAAGTTCTGAAGGTAAGTTGTACAACATGAAAGGGATGGCCCGGAGTCACAAAGAATTACACCGAGAGACAGATACTCAGCCAGAATGTATATTGGAGGGCTTCAGGGGCGAGTGGGTGAGCTGTCCTTTCAAAGTGGGAACACCCGCATGCAGAACTAGGGAGTGCCTTATATATCTTAATAGGTTGAGCTGTTTCATTGCTATTGGACGAGAGGACCAAGCGAGAGTTTAAGCTGAGCTGGGACTTTCCTATAGGTGGGGAAAATCGTGCGTGTGGGAAGGTGATGTGGTGGTGAGGGAGAAGGGGGTGGGGGGTCTTTGGTGGTTCTTGGAAAATGTGAAACTTTCCACAGCCATTTTGGGTGTTCTTCCTGTTCACCTGCTATCACTTTAGACTGACATTGGTCATAACATAATTGGCTAACATTCCCACTCTTTGATTTTAGATTGGAAAATGTGCATTGCCATTGTCTCTGGCTGCTTTTTGCTGAATGGGGGTGAAGGAGGGGACAGTATGGGGAGAAAAAGGGGGGGTACAGTTAACCAAACATAAGGAGTATAAGGCATAAAGCCAGGCACTGAAAGTTCTGATTTTTGCTGGCGAGAGGGTGGAGAACGTTCCTTGGAGCCACAGGTTGCCAAGTCCCTCGAACACATCCTTGGCCTGATGGATGTTAGGGAGCAACCAACTGTCCTCCTGAAGGGCAAAGAGGAAAGATAGGAGACGTGTTGTTATTATTTGGCAGTGGCAAGTATTTCTTGAGGATAAGCTGATTGGCAGAAACCCGAGACACCTCACAAATCCGTTCCTGAATGAAGGATTTGTTTCTGTGTTTGGATATAACGAGTCTGGTTGTGGAGAACAGAAAAAACTTGAGGGGTGACCCATGTGTAAACTTTATAAATGTTAAGTGAAGTGACGGGATAGGAATTAAAGGGCCATTTGTATAATTTGGCCTTAACGCTGGTGACCCATCGGGAATTCCAGGGACTGGGGATAGTTAGAAAATATTTGGACTGTCCATCGCTGGTGAGGCAGTGCCTGGATTGTAATGTGTCCCCAGTATTTAGCTGGGTGGTGTGTATTTTGCAATAATTAAGGACAACCTCCGTTGGTTTGGACCCAATAATGACAGCAGTTGTATTTAATTTGGATATAAATGAAACAGACTGGTTGGAAAAATCCCCTAGGAGCAAAATGTAAAGAGGAAAAGGTAAAATTAATAGAGGCCTGTCATCCTTGTGGCTGGCAGTTGGTGATGGCAAGGCACAAGAGCCCCCAGATTCCACCAAATAAAATAAATCTGTGTTGGGGGTGGCAGGACTGAAAAACAGAAGTAGGGCCAAACGGGAAAAAGCCAGGCCTCAATGCATGTTGTTTGAAAGACTTATGTGCAATAAAATGAAGGAAGAAAGAGGAATAATTACTTAGGGATTGTGGGGAGGGCAGGCATGCAGGATATATGAAGCCTTAGAGGATTGGTGGGAGAAATGGAACAAGTGAGCTTGTGGGAACGACCTGAGTGGTGAGGCTCCGTTCCATGGTTAGGTGACCTGACTGGCTTTAACCTGAAGCTATGAATCCACAAGGTTACTTTTCCTGGGGCTTTTTCCAGCTGGGCAGCTGTAGGTGTACAAAGAATAACTTTAAAATGTTCCTCCCGCTTTGGGGTTAAGGTACCCCTGTTGACATGGGGGGAGAAGTATACCCAATCTCCAGGGGTTAAAGGGAAAGAAACATGAGACCTAGATGGGTTAGGTAAAAGGGTTTCCTGGTGTTTCCAAAGTTTGAAGTGGATGAAAGAAAGGCGGGGATAGGTGAGGTGCTCTGGCAATGGGCCGGAGGAAGGGGCTATCCCATCCCGGGAGGCAAAACTGGGCGACCATACATGACCTCGAATGGGGACATAGAAGAGGGCTGTTTTGGGAGAGCCCAGAGCCAGAATAAAGCCAAGGGAAGCAATGCAACCCAATTGGTGGGAAGTTTGAGAGATAGTTTAGTGAGGATGTGTTTAAGAGTTAGGTTGGTATGCTGAACCTTTCCTGAGGATTGAGGATGATATGGTATATGGAAATGCAATGGGACGTTAAGGCCCTTTGTGATACCCTATGTAACTTGGGAAACGAATTCGGGGCAGTTGTCTGACTGGAAGGAAGTGGGAACCCCAAATTGTGGGATAATGTGTGTAAGGAGAAGGGCAGCAACTGTGTAGATAGTCTCTTGTTGGATGTGGGGAACGCCTTTACCCACCCTGAAAACGTGTTCACTAAATCTAAAAGGTGTGAAAGTTTATGAACCTCTGGCATATGGGTGAAGTCTATTTGCCAGTCTGTTCCGGGGAGGTGTCCCCGTGCCTGATGGGAGGGGAAGGAAGAAGGCTATAATGGGGTATTGGGGTTAGTTTTTTGGCATACTTGGCATGTTTTGGCCAAGTTTTGGAGACGGACCTTGTCTTCTGGAGTTAAGAAAAAGAAAAAAAGTTAAGAACAACTTTAAACTCTGCGTATTGGGGTGAAACAAAGAATGCAGATAAAAGATTTTGTTTGTGTGGGTTGAGGGAGAGACCCTGTGGGGGATCCGGTGAAAGGGCAAGCAAAATTAAGGTTGGGTCTGAAGACAGCGCTGCTTGCTTAGCCTCCTGGTCTGCCCTGAAATTTCTCACTGTGACAGGGGAAGAGTTAGATAGGTGTGACCGACAATGGACTATGCCAATCTAGGAGGGCAATAAAGATGCCCGTAGAAGTTAGGAAATTAATTTGAAATTGATGATTGTGACACCTTTTGTGTTTAATAAACCCCTCTCCTTCCAAATTGCTGCATGTGATAAAATCATGTGGAAAACATTTAGAATCAGTGTATAATGTAAGGGATTTTTCTGCTGACAACTTAAAGCCCGAATAACTGCAATTAGCTCCGCCTGTTGGTTGGTGGTGTTTGGTGGCAGAGGTCTGGCCTTGATTATGTGAATGGGAGATACGATGGCTTATCCTGCTTTTTGTTTTTTCTTAAACAAAAAGGAACTGCCATCTGTGAACCAGCTATTGGCCGGGTTGTTTAGAGGGCTCTCAGAAATGTGAGAGGGGCAAGGAAGAAGGGCTTCTAATGACTTGAGGCAATGATGGAAGGGGGTTCCTTCTGAAACAGGCAAAAGGGAAGCGAGGTGTAAACGAGCACAAGTCTGAAAGGTTACAGAGGGACCTTGAGTGAAAGAGACAAGAAGGGATAAAACCCAGCAGGGCGGGAGGGTTTGTAATCCCTTATAAGTCAGGAGGTTCTTTAGATGATAGGGTGAAACTATAATGGTGGGGCTACCAAAAGTGAGCCTTTTTGCCTCCTGGAGAACATGGGTGGCGGCCAGTGCCCTAAGACATGGGGCTCAGCCACGGATTGTGGGATCAAGCTTCTTGGATAAATAGGCTACAGGGGCGAAAGTGGGTCCCTGTTGTTGTCCAAGTACACCCAGTCCGAAATCTTTGTTCTTATGAACATATAAGAGGAAGGGACGTTATAAATCAGGTAAATGTAGGGCCGGGGCTGTGATAAGGGCTTGTTTGAGGTCCTTGAAAGAGGACTTGATGGAATCCGTTAAGGGTTCTGTTGGATCTCCTTTGGAGGCTTTATATAAAGGTCTGGCTAAGGAGTAATTTGGAATCCAAGCCCAAAAATAGCCCGCAAGGCCCAAAAAGGATATTTTATTTTTAGATTTTGGGACAGGTAATTTCCAAAGGTGTTGTTTTGATCTGTTGTTATAGCTTTGGATTTATGTGATATTTGGATCACCAGATATTTAACTGAGCGTTTGGAAGCCTGGATTTTGTGAGGGAATACCCGGTACCCTTTATTTGCCAAAAAATTGAGGAGGGAAATGGTGTCGGTTCCGGATGTGGGGTAAGAAGGGCCACATAAAAGGAGGTTATCGACATACTGGAGGAAGGAAAAGCGGGTGAAAGTTAAATCTCAAAGGTCTGCTGCTAGAACCTGCTCGAACAGGTGAGGGCTGTGGCGGAAGCCTTGTGGCAGGACCATCCAAGTGAACTACTGAGAGTGATGGGACTGAGGATTGGTCCAAGTGAATGCGAAAAGATTTTGAGAATCTGGGTGTAAAGGAATGGTGAAAAAAGCATTTTTTAAATCTATAACTGAAAAAAAGGTGGAAGAAGTGGGGATGGAGGATAAAAGCATGTATGGATTGGGGACTAGAGGATGAATTGGGATTACTGCTTCATTGATGAGATGCAAATATTGGACAAGCTGGTATGAGCCGGTAGATTTTTTAACTGCCAGAATAGGGGTGTTGTAGGGTGAACTTGTGGGCCGAATGAGGCCCTTTTGTAATAACTCTTTGAGAATCGCCTGTAGCCCTAACAGGCTGCTGGCAGGGAGGGGGCATTGGGCCTGAAGAGGGAAATGGTGCACTTGTGGGCCGAATGAGGCCCTTTTGTAATAACTCTTTGAGAATTGCCTGTAGCCCTAACAGGCTGCTGGCAGGGAGGGGGCATTGGGCCTGAAGAGGGAAATGGTGGGGATTTTTAAGAAAAATCCAGATTGGTGAACCAACAAAGCAGCTGACCTGTTCCAAACTCGTGGGTTAACTTTAGGCATCAGCAAAAGGGGGCCTGCGTCGAAAGGGGGTTGGGCTGCCACCACGGCAGTGAGGAGAAAAGATAGGGCATAGATGAAAGAAATGGAGGCCTTGCTAATATGTCCCAGCCCAGCAGAGGAGCTGGACTTTGGGGCATGACCAAAAACTGATGAGCAAAAGAATGGTGATGGAACTGGCATGGTACATAAGGAGTTTTTAAAGGAAGTATAACCTTTCCTCTCACCCCAACAATGGGTGATTCAGATGGAGATGTGGGTTCCCAAAACTCTGTTAGAACCAAAAGAGTGGCTCCCGTGTTAATGAGGAAGGAAATAGGGCGGCCCTCGACCTTAAGTTCTACCCTGGGCTCCCTGGTGGCAGTGAAGGCAGTTGTGGATAAAGGAATCCAGGGACCCTTCAGTTATCAGATGCCAGGCCCAGAAAGGTGGGTGTGGGGTCCGAGACCAACCTGGCCTCCCTACAGAGGCTGGGGCAGTCTACTCCCCCTGCCCCAAGTGACCCAGAGTATGGCATTTAGGGCAAGGCTTTGATGGAGGTCTGGGGGTGGGGCATGACCATGCCCAATGTCCTTCTTTGCCACACTTGAGGCAGGGGCCTAGGGGACCCTTAAGTGGGGGGTGACCCTTCTGGAGAACGGGAGCTTAGGGGGTAGGCCCCTTGATAGCCTCTGTCAACATTTGGTATTTTGGGCATCTGGCCTTATTGTTCCAGCTGTGATAGACCTTAAATGCAGCAGCTAGGACTTCGTTCTGAGGAGTAAGGGGCCCCCAATCCAGTTTTTTTAGCATTGCCCATATGTTAGGGAAGCTTTGGTTAAAAAAATAAGTCATTAGGAGTTGTCCCCCGTCGGGAGTTTCGGGATTAATGTTGGTGAACTGTAATAAAGCCTTAGTAAGGCGGTCTAATAAGGAGGAAGAATTTTTGTTTTTATCTTGGAATATTTCTTGGAGTTTTTCATAGTTTACTGTCTTTTGGATGGCCCATTTGAGCCCCACCACAAAACAAGTGAGGAAATGATCTCAGTGAGCCAAGCCGGGAGCAGTGTTACAGTGCCAGTGGGGGTCAATCTCTGGGATGGCCTGGGCCCCAATCACCTGGGCAGGGTTGGTTTGGTGGACCTCATCTCCACAGGATCTGGCCGCCAGATCTGCCTATGTTCCTCTGGCAAAAAGGTGTTTGCAAAAATAGTGTAGGCATCATGAAAAGTTAAACTGTAAACCTGGCAGAGATACTGAAACTCTTTAGTATAAGAAACAGGGTTAGTTTTGTATGAACCGAAGCACTTTTTAATTTGGGAAAGATTGTTTATGGAAAAAGGGACGTGAACCCTAACAATACCTTCTGCACTGGTCAACTCACAGAGCGGGGCCAAGAGTGGCATCTGAGTTGGGGAGGGGGGGCCTCATGGGCCCGAGAGCCAGTAAAAGGTGGGCTGGATGGGTGTGGTGGCAAAGGGGGAGCGGGAGGCATGGGAGGTGCTGAGGGTTGGGGTGGTGGTGAAGGGGCACGCTGCCGGTAAGGAGGAGGTTTGTCCGCAGGGTTGAAGTCAGACAAAGAAGGAACGGAAGAAGGCAGAGAAGGCTTGCACGCTAATAAAACCTGGTTTGGGCTACAAGCAGTGCATAAGGCGGGATTTGACCGAAGGTAGGAAAAGCCTGGACATAGGGGATTTGGGCCCGTTTTCCCGATCATTCACAAAAGTTATACAAGTCCCGAAGAATATCGGGGTTTAGGGACCCAAAAGGAGGCCACTTATTTTGATGATCTAAATCATAGGCTGGCCACTCCTCGGTAGAAAGCCCAATGAGCTTTTTTGGCTTAATGACTGGGGCCAGGCCCAAAGTTTTGAGATTATTGAGGAGGCATTTTAGAGGAGAGTTGGCTGGGAGAGATGAAGCAGCCCCATGATACAGGAGGAGAGAGTACTGTGGCCAAAGGGGCATCCCCACTTCAGATAGGGTACCAAGAAATCTTAAACCCCGGAAGCGGTAGTTAGCAGTTTCCTGGTGGTTGAGGGCCCATAAAAGGGTTATAGAGCTGAGGGGCACCCAGTGCCGGGACTCGTGAATGCCTATTGGCAGAAGTGAAACCTCACAGTGAGCAAGGGGGAGTGGGAAAGAGTAACCTCCTCTCGCCTTGGCCGAGTCCCGGGGAGGGAGAGAGAGAGAGAGAGAGAGGGAGAGAGGGAAAGAGAGGGGGAGAGGAGGAGGGTGGAGGGGGGAGGGATGGGGAGAGAGAGGAGAGAGTGAGAGGAGAGAGAGAGGGGAGAGGCAAGAGGGGAGAGAGGAGAGGGGAGAGAGAGAGATGAAACAGGTATTCCGGGAAACTCACCAATTAGAAGGCTGATGGTGAGTATCATCACAAGTGGAGGCTTGGGGCCATCGGTGGAGAGACAGATGGGATCCCACTGGTGGTGGGGAAGCCCAATCCAAGTCAAGGCACCAATGAAACAAATGGCCCGGAGTTACAAAGAATTATACCGAGGGAAAGATTTAGATACTCAGCCAGAAAGTATATTGGAGGGCTTCAGGGGAGGGCGGGTGGGCTGCCCTCTCAAAGCGGAAGCAGCTGCATGAAGAACTAGGGAGTGCTTTATATATCCAAATAGGTTGAGCTGTCTCATTGTCATTGGACAAGAGGACCAAGCAAGAGTTTAAGCTGAGCTGGGACTTTCCCTTAGGTGGGGAAAATCATGTGTGCGGGAAGGTGATGTGGAGGTGGGGGGGGGGGGGGGGTCTTTTGTGGTTCTTGGAAAATGTGAAACTTTCTGCAGCCATTTTGGGTTTTCTTCCTGTTCACCTACCACCATTTTAGACTGGCATTGGTCATAACATAATTGGCTAACACAACAAAGTAAATATACTTAACACTACTGAATTGTACAATTAGAAATGGTTAAAATGGTTAAGCAATTTTTGCCAGGATAAACAAAAATTACCAGGGCTTGAATTCCATTATCTTCATTTATTAGTTGTCTCCCAGACAAATGGAAAACTACTGAGTTTCAGTTTCTCATCTATAAAATGGGGAGACATAGAGTAGCTCTCTCTTAAGACTATTACATGGATTTAAACCATTTGTGACCATTACCTTACCATACAGTAATGGTTCAATAAACTAATCATCATCATCATCACCCTCATCACCATCTCTTCCCCCTCCTTCAAATCCTCTTCCATCACCACACTTGCCTTTGAGACCAATATACACACATTTGGGGCCAAAAATTCAGGAATAAAACAAAATTGCATTTATGACGTAATCCTGCCCAACTACACTAATGGTGGAGCCAAGGCTACTGTCTGGAATCCTCATAATGCCAATTGTCTAGCTCTTAATACTGTTCATGATGTCAATTGTAAAGCTACTTGGCCACATTAGTTGTCAGGCTCTTTTACCTGCCATTAAGCCTGCCAACTGGGCCGATTGTTGAACTAACACTGGGTCTGGAGCTCCCAGACCCCTCAAGCCCACTCACAGACTGGGTCACAAACCCTTTATACACCAGGCTGGGTCACCAGACCCCACACATGCCAGGCTGGGTCACTAGACCCCTTCACGCAGGTCTATAAGCTAGGTAACCGGCCGACGGGTCCCTGGAAGCCATAGGTTTTGGAAAAGCGTGGCCACATGGGGCAGACGCTTGAGGCCGACACCCACCCACCTGTTTCACTAAAAATCCTCTCTTCTTCTCTTTCTCCTCTCTCTCTCTCCCACAAGAACAGCAACAAAACTAAAAAGATAAACTGGCACACACTCACACTAACTTCACACACAATTTGCTTACAATGGATGTGCTAAAACCACCCCCAACCGGACCAAGGCTAGGGCCCTGACCAAACTATTCTATTTTCCCAACAGGGTTTAAATTCTGACACTTCCTAGCCAAGACCACATGAGCTGGGCAATTATTTGACTTTTTTAAAATCTCAGGTTTTTTCATCTATAACACAGAAACAACAATAACTCAAACGCATGTAAGCTGCTTACCACAAAGGATGGCATAAAAGGACCATTCAAATTTAAACTACTATTGAGTTACTTCACTCTCCTCTTGAATGCACTCCTCTAGAGAAGTGATAGAAATAGAGCCCAAAAGTATTTTTACAACTGGTTTGCTGAGCCGCTGCTTCCACTCCTTTCTCAGCACCAAAATAATCAAGTTTTTAAGTCATAGTTCAGATAAAGTATTTTGACACTTCTGATAACTTAAAATAACTGATGGATTTTAGACGTGACCGGGGCCATTTTACACACACTGAGCAAAAAATGGCCACCAGCCTTTCCCTTATGAGAAACCTCGTGGTTTCTGAGAAATAGAAACTCCTCTACTTGCACATGGGTACAACCTTCCACCTGATTGCATCAGCCAGCCTTATCTTCCACACCAGCACCAAACCCCTCCCTGATTAAGGCAGCCTTCCTTACAACCTATAATAAGCCCTCCCACCCCATGCCAGCTCTTGCTCTCCATTTTGAGTGCAGCCAAGCAGATTTTTTTCCTTTAATAAAGCTTGATCAGTACCCGGTGTTTCAGCTCACTTTCTTTCAATAACTATTGCTGTTCTAGTGAAGCACTTAGGACGAAAGTTCAACCATTTACATGGATGAAACACTACTGGGAAAGCTAATAAACAAAGTCATCTTTTCTCTGTCCCACATACAAAGGAATTTTATAAAGCAACGTAATGTCCACTTTCACTGGCAAAGGACCTGAGTAATGATTTTCTGAATCTCCATAATTGAAACAGAACATGATTCATCGGTTTTAATTGGGAAAGTTAAAAATGCTACCCAGGGACACACAGTAATCATAGTCCACCTCATTATCATCTTCTACGTGGGACCTTTGAAATGTTTGTGTTAATTATGGCTAAAATCAGTATTTATATAATCTCAGTAATGAGAGGGAAAAATGACATTAATATATTGAAATTGTATTATGTAATTTCTCTTCCCCAATACTTAATGAACCAGAGAGGGAAACAAGGAAAAGGGAAACAAAAACTATGAAAAGCAGCCTACAAACACACACACACACACACACACACACACACACACACACACACCAAAACTAACCCTGAAAAACTGAAATCAAACAAGAAGAAAATCACTGTCTGTTGGAACTGGCCCCCAAAACTAACCCTGAAAAACTGAAATCAAACAAGAAGAAAATCACTGTCTGTTGGAACTGGCTAATATTTGCTCATACGTGCCAACACTCTTCCCAACTTCATGCTCAGTGATGTTGTTGGTAGCTTGAAATCAGCCATGAGGGGCTATTTACACTATTGAGATTGGAAAAGGCTATAATCAGAAAACTTTTTTCTTTTTTTCAAGAGAGCTAGTATACAGATGGTCCCAGACTTACACTGGTTTGACTTAGGATTTTTCAACTTCACCATGGTGCAAAAGCAATACACATTCAGTAGACACCTTACTTTGAATTTTGAGTTTTGATCTTTTCCTGGGCTAATGACATGCTGTATGATACTCTCTTGTGATGCGTGAGCCACAGCACCCAGTCAGCCACGCAATCAACATTCTACAGTATGCTGTGTTGCCAGATGATTTTGCCCAGCACTAGCTAATTAAGTGTTCTGAGCATGTATAAGATAGGCCATGCTAAGTTATGATATTTAGTAGTTCGGGTGTATTAAATACATCTTCAACTTAACAGTATGTTCAGCTTGTCATGGGTTTATCAGGACATAACCATATTCTCAATCAAGGAGAATCTATAGTAATATAACACTGGGGATAACCTAATGATAATAATCTTTGAAAAAGGCAGCTAAGGAAATAAACATAATATTATAAAAAAAATGTGGGAAGCATAGCACACTGGACTTCTGTTGCTGCCTCGAACCCTCAGAAGCTATACAATTCGTTTTTTAAAAAAATCTCAAAAAAGAACAGAGCCCAGGAATTCTCAAAAAGACTGTATATGATCATGACCACATGACGGCAGAAAAGTGAATAAAACCAGAACAATCAGCCCCTCAAACTATGATTTAAAGAGAAAAAAATATACTGGTCTACAAAAAAGAAAGAAAAAAGAAGTCACCCGCATTATATTGCAGCAAAAACAACATCTGGGCAGAGAAAAGCCACACAACCATGAATACTGTACAAACACATTCAAGTAAAAACCGTGAAAGAAACAAAAAAAGGAAAACAGGAAAAGAATCCAATTGAGAAGGAAACAAACAACATTTGGAAAAAATCATGGGCAAACCTGAATCAGTCTTAGATGATATTAAGGAATTCTTATTAATTTCCTTCAGTACAACAACATTGTGGTTACATAGCAGGAGAAGGTCCTGAATTTTGGAAGATACATTTTGAAGTATTTAGGAGTAAAACAATACGATGTCATAACTTACACTGAAGTGATTTCAGTGGGGGACTGGGTGAGAAAAAGGATAACAAAACAGAATTGTGTTTAGAGGGTGAGAAAAAGGATAACAAAACAGAATTGTGTCAAAAAAAAGAAAAAGGAGTAAAATTGTTAAATTAGTGTCCGCTTCTGGCTATGACGGAGTAAAACAGACTGAAATTAACCTACCATCATAAACAATTCAAAAACCAGACAAAAGATATGAGAAGAGAAAAGAGATGAGATTTACTACAACTGGCCCAACTTACTGCCTACAGTTTCTAGGCCAAAGTACAGGGCAGACAAACCCAGAGCTTGATGGTCTCACTAAATTGAGACAGATATTTGAGTTCAGGGAGGCAAGGCATATAGAATTTGTGGGACAGAGTGCCAGAAAGGAGGAAGCTGACAGAATTCCAAGACGTGAAGGGAGGGAATGGGAGGGTGTCCCTTAAGTGTTTGGCTGAGTACTGATTTGAGCAGGTGAGAGAATAAACTATCCCACCTCAGGAAAACAAACCATCAGAGAGAAGTAAGCAAAACAATCCTCAAAGCTCATACATGACATGTCTGGAAAGTAGTTCATACTCCTACCATCCACATAAGAAAGACCTTGTAATATATGGAGCACTGGGTACAACCCTCAGAAAAATAGCCAACTTTTTACTGGAGTGAAATTAGCCAGATTAAAAGTTGTTCAGGACCTACCCTAACAAAGCTTAAGTGCAGTTTTGCAAATTCAAATAATAAATTGCTTTTAACTAATTCCAAGAAGATTAACTGTACAGAAAAGTCTTAAAGTGTTTAAAGGAAAGACAAAATCAAAACCCAAAAAAAGTTCATGCACTTTACACAACTTCAAAGTACGTAAAGAAAAAGCTGACAGAACTAAAAGTAGACAAATCTATAATTAGAGTTGAAATAATAATAGTCCTTTCTGAACAGACAAAAAATCAGTACAGATATAGAACTTGAACACTATCAAACTGAACACAAAGAACTTCACCTCAAGGACATTTACAAAACATCCCACCCAACAACAGGATACATATTCTTTTCAAGGACACATAGAACACTCACGAAGATAAACCCTGATCCTAGGCCACAAAGCATATTTCCATAAATTTTTTTTTCTTTTGTTTTTTTTTTTGGTGGTTGGCTAGTAAAGAGATCCAAACTCATGACCTTGGTGTTATAAGGCTGCATTCTAACCAACTGACCATAAATTTTAAAGATGAAAATCTTACAGTAAGTTTTCTTACTATAGAAGAATTAAATCATGATATCTAGAAAAATCCCCAAATTTTAGAAACTTATACTTCGAGATAGCTCAAAGGTAAAAGAAGAGATCAAAAGGGAATCAGTAAGTATTCTGAATTGACTGCAAAGAGCACAGGGAACGTTTTGGATTAGATGTAAATGTTCTGTATTATGATAATGGTGGTAGTTATACAACTAAATACATTTCTCAAAATTCATAGATTTGTGCACTTAAAACTAATTGTTGAATTTTATCGTATGCAAATTATACTTCAATAAAACTGACTTTTTAAAAAAATTAAAATGTTAAATCACAGTGTTAGGCATATGAGTATTTGGCTTTTATTCTTTTCACTAAGTTATAAAATTTTTCATAATAAAAAAACAAGTCCAGAATTAAAAACAAAGCCAACTCAAAATATTCCAATTTGTACTCTCAGTAAAATAAATGAAACCTACATTCTACTCACTTCCAATAAACTATTAAGTATCCTGTAATGATTCATTATTCCTAAATAACTATATTTTGCTAATAGGACAAAAGTAGTAAGAGATGGGGGAAATAAAAGATTAAATGACAATCAGGGGTTACACAACCAAAAGAACACTGGGGGAAACCAACATCAAGGAAAAATACCAGTTGAAAAAGCACCGACTAGACCATTTTCAAAGAATTCTTAGGGGGCCGGCCCGGTGGCACACTGGATAGTGCGCCGCTTGAGAAGCGCGGCGGCGCTCCCACCCGAGGGTTCAGATCCCACATACAGACCGGTTCCCACTCACTGGCTGAGCGAGGCGCGGGAGCAGCGCCGAGGGTTGCGATCCCATTGCCGGTCCCCGGTCCGGTGCAGGGGCAACACTGAGGGTTGCGATCCGTTGCCGGACAGGGAAAAAGACGAAATACAAAAAAAAAAAAAAGAATTCTTAGAAGCTAGGAAGGTCCAACTCCACATTTAAGCTAAAAAGCTAAAAGAATTTCGGAACGTCTACTACTCACCATGTGTTCAGATAACAAGCTCATTAATTAACAATCACCCCCTAAAAATGAAAATTTGCATATGTGAATGCTTCAGGGGTTTTTTTGTTTGTTTGTTTTAACCGGTAAGGGGATTGCAACCCTTGGCTCGGTGCTGTCTGCACCGCGCTCAGCCAGAAAGCACACCGGCCACCCCTATATAGGATCTGAACCCGCAGCGTCAGCGCTATCAGCACGGCACTCTCCCGAGTGAGCCACGGGGCTGGCCCAATGTTTCAGTTCTTAACCAATTAAATCTTTTCCATGTATAGCATTTTACGTCTTCCTGACACACAGAACCTTGCTATTCAAAGTGTATTTCAGGGGCTTGCAGCATGGGTATCTCCAGGTAAACTGTTAGCAATGCAAAATCGCAGGCTCCCCCCCAGATCTACTGATCCCGCAAGTGACTCAGGCTCTACCCCAGACCTACCTGATCCCCAGATGTCTGTATGCACATTCAAGTCTGAGAAGCGCTGCAACTTTTCTGCATATAGAAATGCCCTGACTTTTACCAGCAGCAATATCTGTTTTTCCTACAAGTTCGCTTTAATCTAAGCATTTAACAGTACATTAATAGGGCTTGGTACCACAAATACTATCATTTAAGCAAGAAATACCTCAACCGTTTTCTCAGGTAATGTGCTGATCAGAAGAAGTTCTCAAATGATGTGGAACAGGAGTCTACAAACTATAACCCAAAGACCAGTTTCGGCCAGCCATCTGTTTTTGCAACATAGCTATGGTCATTCATTTACTTATTTTCTATGGCTGCTCTCACACAATAGCAGAATTAAATAAGCAGAGCATCACAAAACGTTACAAAACAGTATCAAATAAGCACTGAATTTCATTAGTGTTAACTAATTATAAACCATCTTTTTCCCCTACAGTAGGAATACTAACTTGAGATCCATGGACCTCTGTGATGGTTAATTTTAAGTGTCAACTTGACTGGATTGAGGAATACTTAGAGAGCCAGTATTGAGTGTGTCAACTTGACTGGACTGAGGAATACCTAGGAATACTATTATTTATTGGTGTGTCTATGAGGTTGTTTCCAGAGGTGACCAGTGGGTAAGGAGGAGGACTAACTGGGCCTTTGAACTCTAGCATTCACTACAATAAGCCCCTCACCCCCCTGCATTTCCACCCACGCCCCCTCCAGGTTCTCAGGCCTTCAGCCTCAGACAAAGTTACACCATCAACTCCTCTGGTTCTCAGGCCTTAGGACATGGACTGAGCCATGCTACCAGTATCCCAGTGTCTCTAGCTTACAGGTGGCCAATCATGGGACTTCTCAAGCTCCATAATCACATGAGCCAACTCTTCCCATCCATCTCTCTATCTATCCATCCAACTGCTATTGGTTCTGTCTCTCTGGAGAACCCTAAAACTCATTAAAAAAAATCAATAGGGAATACACAAACCCCTTGATTTTGCATGTAAAATTCTAAAAATATTCTTTATTTTCTTTCCTGGCATTTTATTGGTTCTGTTTTCTATATTCAAATCTTTTGTTTGTCTATTTATAATTTTATCTTTTTTTTTTCCTTTTCCTTTTTCTTTTTTTGGTGGCTGGCCGGTATGGAGATCCAAATGGCATTAATAACACCATGGTCTAACTTACTAAGCTAACTGATCAGCCAACTTTATCTTTTTTTTTTTTTAACTTACTACACTAAATAGGACTACCAAACCATGCTGAATAACAGTAAGTGAGGCCATTTTTACTTTGTTCCTGACTTTAATAAGAATACCCTTAGTTTTTCATCGTATAATATATTCATATTATGCTAAGGCTGTTTCTTCCCATTCTTATTTTAGAAATCTAGTATTTTAAAATTCACATGAAAATCTGGCAAAAAGACATTTTTAAATTTTTTTAAGCTTCAAATTTCACATCTTTAAACAGAAAAAATTAAAAATCCAAAACTATATATGCCTATTTTATTTTTTAAAGTATTCCAATTTTTAAAAATGTACACTGATAGCTTACTACATAAAGAAAAATATCCTGACGAGATAAACTTCTTGTTTAATTAAATGTTTAAACAATGCTTATGAATTTGACGTAATGATAACTAAAATTTATCAAGCACTTGCTGTCAGCCAGGCTCTGTACTGCTCTACATTTTGTCATTTAATCCACCCACCTGACCTATAAAATAAGAACTACAGACAGTCCTGATTTTCAAGGGTTTGACTTACAATTTTTTGACTTTACAATATGTTTATTGGGACAATACGTTTATAATAAGTCAAGGAAAATCTGTATTAGCCCATTTTTTAAAAAACTGAGGTTTGAGGTATATGTATCAAGCCCAAGGTCAAACAGCAAATAAGAGGCAGTGCCCAGAATATAATCTGGGTTTCAATGTTTTCATGATAATCTACAACAATTCTGTCACCCTCATCACAAACAAGGTAAGTCACCATTTATGTTTCTGATTTGACTACAAAAAAATTGATATAATCTGGGTTTCAATGTTTTCATGATAATCTACAACAATTCTATCACCCTCATCACAAACAAGGTAAGTCACCATTTATGTTTCTGATTTGACTACAAAAAAATTGAAAAAAAAATTATCAAAATACAGCACATAGCACAGTTTTAATTTCAAAAACTAAACTGACATCTACCTCTAGTATGTGGAAAAATATGTAATGGAACACTAAAAAAGAATCTACTTTTTATAGACCAAAAAATATATATATGTATACCCTTGATTTCTACAGCTAGTGACTGAAATTGACTGTTTACTCCACAGGGGCCCTCCCTAATCCCTAACCTTTGTTCTATTTACCTCAGTCAGACACACAAAATTGCCTGTTCCCACATGTAGAGTCTGGACCTACCCAACTGAGGTTTGTTCCTATACTTTAGCAACCAGTCAATCGCTCAAAAAGTGGAGACAGAACACAGCTCTATCATCGAATCTCACTGAAACATGTTAAATATTCACCCATCTCTACCTGAAAAGAACTTGGCCTCTCTCTCACCTTTGTATCTGATCTGTACTTGTTACAGATCTTCCTGATTCCTTATTTCCAAGTTGCCAAACTGTCTACTCCAATTCTTTATCACCTACTCTTGTCCCAATCCTTGTTACTAGCTAGACTCTCCCAGTTCAGGTTCTATCAATCTATAAATATGCATGTCCTAGTGCTAACAATATCATTGCTTCTATAATACCAAGCTTAAACCAAGAAAAATCATGAACCAGACAAAGTAACACCAAATAGGAGTCAAAGATTTTGTGTTCCTTACAAATCAACATGCAAATCCTACACAGGAAACTGACTCAGAACCTATAGATTTTTTCATAAATAAAAAGCATTCTCCAATGTGATCTTATTCAGTTCCTATACTTCCCATGAAATATTGTCTTACCTGAAGTAATAGCAATATTCTATTACTTGACAATAAGACTGGAACCCTCCCCACTTTTATGTTCTTCAAGACTACTCAGGTATCCTCAGAAGCCAGCAATATACACTATAATTACCCCCCAAAATATGTGAAAAACACCAATACTGCCCTGCCTCTCCAATGCCACTTCCATGCCAGAAACTCAACCTTAGAATAACTGGGGAAAAAACTGGCATAACTGCCTGAAAGATGCACACTATTACTAAAACTTCAGCAAGCAAACATGTCCGCTCAGTTCAGAATCCAAGTCTCCAGAAATGCTTCTGATTAGAGGTGCCTAGTTCAGAAGACTAGTTTACATATCTGTGTCCTAGTTGCAAATGAAAGGCTGGAAATCTGAATTAGGAAGACAGAACTCATCAGGCTGAAAATGTGCCAAACACAGCAAGAATACAAAAGGTTCTTAACAGTCCAAAACCGTGACAAATGACTGGCCTCTTCTTTGTTCCACTCCTGCTCTCCTACAGTCTATTCTATACACAGCAGCCAGACTAATGCTGTTAAAGGAAACTCATGTCACTACTCTGCTCAAAACTTTCCAAAGGTTTCCCAACTCACTCAAAGTGCTAACCATGGCTTAGAAGGCTGAATGTGATCCTTGTAAGGGTCTGCATTCCCCCACCCCACTCCCCGACCTCTCTTAACTTATCTTCTACCACTTTTCCCTTACTCTCTGTGCTACAACCACATTAGTCTGCTTCTTGTCCCTCTGCTTGAAACATCTTTCCCCCAAAGCAGATTTGACTGCTATACTTCATTCAGAGATCTACTCAATTTCTTCAAAAGCCATCCCAGATCACCCTATCTAAAAGTGCATGTTCCACTCACTCTCATCCTAATATCCTGCTTTGTTTTTCTTCATATTTCTCACTGACATCTCTTTTCCTACCACTAGAATATAAATGCCATAAGAACAAGGACTTTGTTCACTGACATATCCTCAGCACCTGGAACAGAAAATCAGACACAAAATAGGTGCCCAATAAATATTAATATAAATAATTCAATGAGTCCACTCGATGTTCCAAGGAAATTTCCAGTTTCATTTGTATTTATAAAGAAAACAGCTTATATGTTGCTGATAAGACAGCCATAAACTAATCATCAGAAAATGTGTGATCCGTGATACTTATCCAAGTATTAAATTTTCTAACAGGCCTATCATTTGCAAAATACGATTTGTTTTTTTAAAAAATTATTACAGATGTATTCAGCAAATAAGTGGAAAAAATTTTTCTATGGAGGCTATGAGTGCATTTCAAATATTTGTCTCTGCAATTACCCTTGCAGTTTTCATCACCATTTTTCACAATTTTCAGGACAGACATAACCTTCATGTTACTGTTGCATCTAAGTTTTTCAATAACCATGAAAATATGCAGTCAACCCATCTTACTTTATGTTCAACAGTTCTGCAAGCATCATTTCTATGTAAGTAGAACTAACCCGCATGGATTAGAATCCCAGTTTTGCCACTGAGTAGTTGAGTGATCTTGGCAAGTTACCAACTTCTCTGTGCCTCAGTTTCCCCATTACTAAAATGGGTGAAATAGCAATACCTGTATCTAATAGTGTTGTTATATGGGTTAAATAAGTTAATATATATACCAAGTGCTTAGAATAGTGTATAGCACATACTATGCAAGAATTCAATAAATATAGCTACATGAATTAATGAATATATTACCTCACTTAACCCTCAAAACAACCCTATAAGGCAAGTATAATTAATCTTAAGAAAAGGCACAGATAGGTTAAGTGACCTGCACAATACGACAAAACTTCCTTCTAGCTCTACCATTCTATAATTCTAAATTTACCCCAAAATGACAATTGGTTTTTAAAAATTTCATCTTAATAACATAGTAAAGTTTACAAGTTTTACTAGTTATAATCAGATAACCATGAAGATATTCTACATCTCCCCTTGTAGGCTAATTTTTGCAATAAGCAACAAATGAGAAATGCTTTAAAAATAACATTTTTTAAAAAATAGGGGACACACAGTAATTGAAAAAAAGCAACTTAGTTTATGTAGAGAAAACTCTAATTAATTCAACCTACCTAGTTTTTTAATTAACAGAACATATAAAAATACTCAATGAGCAAAATAAATACACTAACAAAAATGGTAGTTCCATTCTATTTTAAAGTCAATTAAAGTAAAAAAAAAAAAATTAATTAGAAACTTCAGAGGCTTTTTTCCCAGACATACTCTTAGAAACTTGAAATTCTTATGTAATTTGCAAAAAGGTCAAATTACTTAGTTCACTACTCATCCATCTATTCACTTACATATGTAATGGACACTTACTATATATTAGGCTTTGTTATAGGTGCTGGGAATACAGTAGTAAACAAAACAAAGTATTGGACTTCATGAAGCTTTATTTTAAGAAGGAAGACAGACAATAAAGATGTCTATAAACATGTTATGGAAGAAGGGTATAGCATTGTAGGCAGACAGTGCCAAGGAAGGGGCTGGTATTTTTATAAGAGATAATCTGACTAAGCCTCACAAATATTAAAGCAAAGACTTAAAAAGAAAGAGAGGGGCTGGCGCTGAGTAGCTGAGGTGGAAATGGCGGCCATTGGGTCTTAGGCAGCCGGGAAACTTGTGGACCTTCCTCCTGCCGTCTCTTAAGGGAGGACCGCTGCTGGTGGCCGGTCATGGGGGCTGACCACCACTTTGCCCTCGGCAGGAGAGGCTGCCTCGTTTACAGCAGGCAACAGCTTTGAAGTGTGGAACAGGAAAAGAACTGTTTCTTAGCTGCAAAAGCGAGTTTCTAAACAGGGAACATGGCGCCAGGGCCGCTGTAAACACTGCCAGGATCCTGGAGGCCAGGGCCGTGCTGAAGGCGGCCAGCTGCCCTATTCAGGATTCGAGGTTTCGGGCCGGCATAAAAGAACATTCCTGGGAGCGCCCAAGCCGCGCCGCGGGACCGAGTGAGCAACCCGAGGTGGTGGCGGCCGAGGACGGGGATGGCGACGACGCAGAGGCGGAGAGAGAGCCGCTCGGCCCGGCCCTGGTAGCGGGGTGGATGCCCGCCCGGCTTCTGCCTGCCCCACCAGGCCACTCACCGGCCCTGGGGCTGCCTCCATTTACTCGGGTGGTGACGGCTCCAGCCCGGCTCGACCAGGCCTGTCCTCCTCGCCGGCTCGGCTCCTCACTGAGCCTTCCCACTTGCTTGCCCCGGCACAGGGCTTCCCAGAGCCTGGGGGCCGGCCTCTCCTCCCACTCCCTCCACGGTTCTCTGGCAGGGCTGGTGGCATGGGGCGTCCCCGGCCAGCATCGGGAGGGCAGGGAAGTGCGGGCCAGGCTGACTGTCAATCCACCACACCCTGGGCTCCAGCCCCCAGTAAACTTCCTGTTACTGGGAGGCAGATACCTTCTCTGCGGCCTCCAGTTCGGAAAAACACCTAACCGATTTCTGGTTAGGAATAGTGTGGTCGGAGCATTCCCGAGTTCGCATGAACTTGCAGGAGAGCTGTCTGTGGGCGGGCACCGGAGTCGGTCTTCGCTGGGGGGATTCAAAGGTGAACCGTGTGCTGCAGGCTCCTCCCCCGAGGAGCTCACGCTCTGGTGTGGGAGATAAGACAAGTACAAAAATAACCTTGATACCAGGAAGAAGGTGATAAGTCCCGAGAAGGATCTACACAGTGCTACAAAGGCACCCAGAGCAACCGGTCATCTGCGCCTAGCAGAAATCTGGAAGACTTCCTGGGCGAGGCGGTGCCGAGCAGGGACTTGAAGGCCTGGACGACAGACGAGGGTTGCAGAAGACGCATCCCAGCCCAGCCCAGTGCGCACAGAATGGGGAGATGTCCGGCTAGGGAGGCGAAGACTCAGCAGAAAACACACACCCTGCAGGGCCGCCACTACGTGATCCAGCAGACAGGGCCAGAGCGCATGGAACAGGGAGAAGTCCAGCACGGGAAATGGAAGCACAGCAGAGACCACACACCCTGTGGTACCGCCCCGTGATCCAGCAGCCCAGCAGAGTCCAAGCTCACCAGAGACATGGCTCCCCGAAGAGGCCCAAGACCCGAGGCAACCACACACACAAGGCACTAGAGGCCAACTGAGCGGTCACTGAGGTAGCCATACCAAATTGGCAACCACAGCAACATCTTAGTCAGTCAATAGTCTCAAACCGGTGGACTGTGAAACCCCCTGCCACAATGAATAAACATCAAAAAAA
>NW_007735602.1:77367-77969 GCF_000696425.1 Galeopterus variegatus
TAGACATCATGATGAAACAAGGAAAAGTATAAAGGACCTAAAAGAGGAAATGTACAAGGAAATCAATGTCCTTAAAAAAAAGTAGCAGAACTTGCTGAACTGAAGAAGTTATTCAGCGAAATAAAAAACACAATGGAGAGTTTAACCAGCAGGCTTGCAGAAGTGGAAGAGAGAACCTCTGAACTTGAAGATGGGCTGTTTGAAATAACACAAGCAGACAAAAAAAAGAAAAAGGAATCAAAGACATTGAAGAAAATCTGAGAAAGATATCAGATAACCTTAAGCACTCAAATATCCGAGTCATGGGTATTCCAGAAGGGGAGGAAAACGGAGATTGCATTGAAAACATATTCAACAGAATAGTGGCGGAAAACTTCCCAGGTATAGGAAAAATTACAGATCTTCAGATCCAGGAAGCTCAACGATCTCCAAACGTATTCAACCCAAAAAGGCCTTCTCCAAGACATGTTATAGTCAAATTGGCAAAACTCAGAGACAAAAAGAGAATCTTAAAAGCTGCAAAAGAGAAGCGTCAAATCAACTATAAGGGAGCCCCAATCAGGCTAACATCAGACTTTTCATCACAAACCATAAAAGCTAGA
>NW_007735603.1:0-520 GCF_000696425.1 Galeopterus variegatus
GGGAGGGAGGTGTCGGTGATGGGCCATAATAATCATATACATTGTATACTGACAAAATAAAAATTTAACAAAAAATAAATTAATTAATTAAAAAACAGCCCTAAAAAAAAAAAAAGAAAAACAAGCTCAAGTAGCTATTCTTATACGAGATAAAATAGACTTTAAAGCAAAAACCATAAAAAGTGATAAAGACGGCAACTATATAATGATAAAAGGATCTATCCATCAAGAAGACATAACAATCATAAGTACATACACACCCAATGTCAGAGCAGCCAGATTTATAAAGCAAACACTATTAGGCCTAAAGAATGAGATAGACCCTAATACCATAAGAGTGGGGGACCTGAACATCCCACTCTCAACATTGGACAGATCATCTAAGCAAAAAATCAATAGAGAAACACAAGATCTAAACAGCACTTGAGATCAAGTGGACTTGGCAGATATCTATAAAATATTCCATTCAACAACCTCAGAATATTCATTCTTCTCATCAGCACATGGAACATTCTCCAGG
>NW_007735603.1:1365-7548 GCF_000696425.1 Galeopterus variegatus
AACCTCAGAATATGCATTCTTCTCATCAGCACACGGAATATTCTCCAGGGTAGACCACATGTTAGGTCACAAAGCAAGTCTCAACAAATTCAAAAAATTGGAATTATTCCATATATTTTTTCAGATCACAATGAATTAAAATTAGAAATCAATAACAAATGAAACCCTGGAAACTATATAAACACATGGAAATTAAACAACATTCTACTTAATGACATATGGGTCCAAGAAGAAATTAAACAGGAAATCAAAAAATTTCTTGAAAATAATGACACATCATAACAAAACCTAGGGGATACTGCAAAAGCAGTACTAAGGGGGAAATTTATCACATTAAATGCTTACTTCAGAAGAATGGAAAGATGTCAAGTAAACAACCCTAACACTTCACCTTAAAGAATTAGAAGAACAAGAACAATCCAAACCCAAAGTTAGTAGACGAAAAGAAATAATTAAGATCAGAGCAGAACTAAATGAAATGGAAACCCAAAAAACAATACAAAAGATCAATGAAACAGAAAGTTGGTTTTTTGAAAAGATAAATAAAATTGACAAACCTTTAGCATGGCTAACTAAGAAGAGAGAAGACCCAAATAACAAAAATTAGAAATGAAAAAGGTGATATGACAATTGATACCTCTGAAATACAAGGACTCATTAGAGACTACTATAAACAACTATATGCCAACAAATTGAAAAATCTGGAGGAAATTGATAAATTTCAAGACACACACAAACTGCCAAATGAGCCAAGAAGATATAGAAAATCTGAACAGACCAATATCACTAAGAGATTGAAGCTGTTATCAGAAGGCTCCCAACAAAGAAAAGCCCAGGACTGGATGGGTTCACTGCAGAGTTCTACCAAACCTTCAAAGAGGAATTGATACCAATTCTCTACAAACTATTCCAAAAGATTGAAACAGAGGCTATTCTACCAAACTCATTCTATGAGGCAAACATCACCCTGATACCAAAAACCAGACAAAGATACAACAAAAAAAGAAAACTATAAGCCAATATCCTTGATGAATATAGATGTAAAAATCCTCAATAAAATATTAGCTAAAAGAATACAGCAACACATACACAAAATTATTCATCATGATCAAGTGAGATTCATCCCAGGGATGCAAGGTTGGTTCAACATACACAATTCCATAAATGTGATACAGCACATCAACAAAAAGCATATGATCATTTCAATAGACAATGAAAAAGCATTTGACAAAATTCAACATTTGTTCATGATAAAGACTCTTTACAAGTTATGTATAGATGGAAAGTATCTTAACACAATTAAAGCCATATATGATAAGCCCACTGCCAATATTATCATGAATGAGGAAAAACTGAAAGCTTTTCTTTTAAGAACAGGAACTAGACAAGGATGCCCACTCTCACCACTCCTATTCAACACAGTGTTGGATGTACTAGCCAGAACAATCAGAGAAGAGAAGGAAATAAAGGGTGTCCAGATTGGAAAAGATGAAGTCAAACTGTCCCTGTTTGTGGATGATATGATCCTATAAATTGAACAGCCTAAAGCCTCTACAAAAAACTCTTAGAGTTGATAAATGATTTCAGCCAAAGTTGCAGGATACAAAAACACACACAAAAATCAGTAGCATTTCTACTCCAAGAGTGAACATGTAGAAAAAGAAATCAAGAAAGCAACCCATTTACAATAGTGACCAAAAAATTAAAATACTTAGGAATAAAGTTAACCAAGGATGTGAAAAATCTCTACAAAGAGAACTACAAACCACTTTTTGAGAGAAATTAAAGAGGACACAAAAGGATTTAAAGATATCCCATGCTCTTGGATTGGAAGAATTAACATTGTGAAAATGTCCATATAACCCAAAGTGATCCACAGATTCAATGCAATTGCCATCAAAATTCCAATGACATTTTTCTCAGAAATGGAAAAAACTATCCAGACATTTATATGGAATAACAAAAGACCATGAATAAGCAAATTAATCCTGAGCAAAAAAATAAAGCTGGAGGCATAACACTAACTGACTTTAAACTATATTACAGAGCTATAATAACCAAAACAGCATGGTATTGGCATAAAAACAGACACGTGGATCAATGGAATAGAATAGAGAATCCAGAAATCAACCCATACAACTACAGCCATCTGATCTTTGACAAAGGCACCAAGTCTACACACTGGGGAAGAGACTGCCTCTTCAGTAAATCATACTGAGAAAGCTGGATATTCATATGTAGGAGAATGAAACTAGATCTATACCTCTCACCATATACCAAAATCAACTCAAACTGGATTAAAGAATTAAATATACTTCCTGAAACAATAAAAATCCTTAAAGAAAACATACAGCAAACACTCTAGGAAGTAGGAGAGGGTACAGACTTCATGAACATGACCCCAAAAGTATAGTTAACCAAAGGAAGAATAAACAAATGGGATTATATCAAACTAAAAAGTTCCTGCACATCAAAAGAAACAATTAACAGAGTGAAAAGACAACCAACAGAGTGGGAGAAAATATTTGCAAAATATACATCTGAGAAAGGATTAATATCCAGAATATATAAGGAACTCAAACAACCTCACAGCAAAAAAAACAAATAACCTAATTACAAAACTCACAGCAAAAAAAATATCCAGAATATATAAGGAACTCAAACAACCTCACAGCAAAAAAAACAAATAACCTAATTACAAAATGGGCAAAGGAGCTGAATAGGCATTTCTCAAAGGAAGATATATGACTGGCCAAGGGACACATGAAAAAATGCTCAACATCACTCAGCATTTGAGAAATGCAAATCAAAACCCCTTTGAGATGCCATCTCACTCCAGTTAGGATGGCTAATATCCAAAAAACTGAGAATGATAAATGCTGATGAGGTTGCAGAGAAAAAGGAACTCTCATACACTGTTGGTTGGACTGCACAAATAACCTAATTACAAAATGGGCAAAGGAGCTGAATAGGCATTTCTCAAAGGAAGATATATGACTGGCCTAGGGACACATGAAAAAATGCTCAACATCACTCAGCATTTGAGAAATGCAAATCAAAACCCCTTTGAGATGCCATCTCACTCCAGTTAGGACGGCTAATATCCAAAAAACTGAGAATGATAAATGCTGATGAGGTTGCAGAGAAAAAGGAACTCTCATACACTGTTGGTTGGACTGCAAAATGGTGCAGCCTTTATGGAAAATGGTATGGAGGTTCCTCAAGTAATTACAGATAGATCTACCATATGACCCAGCTATTCCGCTGCTGGGAATATACCAAAGGGAATGGAAATCATCATGCCAAAGGGATACCTGTACTCCCATGTTTATTGCAGCTCCATTTACAATAGCCAAGAGTTGGAATCAACCCAAATGTCCATCATCAGATGAGTGGATACGGAAAATGTGGTATATCTACACAATGGAATACTACTCTGCTACAAAAAAGCATGAAATGCTACCATTCACAACAAAATGGATGGACTTAGAGAAATTTATATTAAGTGAAATAAGTCAGGCAGAGAAAGAGAAATACCACATGTTCTCACTTATTTGTGGGAGCTATAAATAAATAAATAAACATACAAACAAATAAAAAAATACCACATTCTCACTTATTTGTGGGAGCTATAAATAAATAAATAAACATACAAACAAATAAATGGGGGGGAGAAAACACAACAATAACAACAGTTCCTTGAACTTGTTAAGAAAAGTGAACAGATACATAGTTGGGGGGGACAGGAAGGGAAGGAAAGAGTAACAGGTAAAGGGACACGAAAATCAACTACAATGTATATTAAGAAGGTAAAATAAAAAATAAAAATTTTTAAAAACTAAAAAATGGTCAGTCATTTACATATGGCTGTGTCTGCTTTAGCATAGTTAAGTGGCTGCAACAGAGACAGTATGTCACACAAAGCCTAAAATAGTTACTATCTGGTTCTTTACAGAAAAAGTTTGCCAACCCCTGATCTAGAGGAATATTGACTATCGTGGGAAAAGGTCCTCAATTTATTTAAATGAAAAGAAATTTCCCAACAGCAAGTATAGTAAGTCTCTGTTTTTGCTTTAAAAAATTATGTAGAAGAAAAGCATAAAAGTAGGTACTTCAAAAGTTAACCACAACTCTCTGATTGAGAGGGGTTACACATTTTATTTCCTTCTTTGTGCTTATCTATAATTTCTGACTTTTTTTTACAATAAACATAAATCCTTTTTGCAATAAGAAAAAAATTCAAAGAAAGAGGCTAAGAAAGAAAGCAGCTGTTTTACTTGAGACACACAGAGCAGACAACACATTTAATGGTAAAACAAGATGGAAAAGTATTTTTAATCTTGAAGAGAAATATAGATTTGCATTCTTGTCTTTGTTTTTTCTCATTCTTTCTCACCCAGAGGAATGTGAAGCTGTGGGGAGAGGGAAGAAAGAAAGCAAGGAAGGGAATGTGAGAGCAGAATTGTTACATGACGTGGAAAGCAGCCAAGCCAGTGATTCCTGAGACAAATAACTTGGCAAGCCTAGAGACTCTAACCAATCTTCGAACTTCGGGGTTACACAATGTACCCAGTGTAAGGAGGAGTCGCATGTCACAAAAAGTCACCTGAGAAAGATAGCAGGATATGTCTTTGGAATGCTCAATCAACAGGACTACCCATCAGACATTTATTTGTTGCCTACTTGGTGACAAGCATTCACAATGTCATAGGGAAATGCACATAAAATGTAACATACACAAAACTAGAAGTATGTACATGGCATAGTGGGAAGTGATGGTTCTTGTCGAGGAGAATCAGGTTCACATTTCTACTCAGATGCTAACTGGATGGACGATGTTCCACCAATCCCTGAATCCCAGAGAGAGAACCATTTCAGGAAGGCAAACAGGGAGTTGTGTTCTACTTGGTGAGTTAGTGGTAAGTGAGGAGGATTCAAACAGTGATGTCCTTTTCGCAGTTGGATATAGGCATTTGGAGTCGAAAGAAAGGATTTCAGAATCCCCAAATCAGCATCGAGAGAGGAGGAGATGGCCCTTGGACAACACACAGAAGAGGAGGGGCCAATGATTCATGGGGTGAGCAGAGGAAGCTCCTCCAGTGAAGAAGGCTGAGAAGAAATGTGCAGAGATAAGGGCAAAACCAAGACAGAGTGCTTGTTAAATGTGCCCAGGAATGAGCTCCAGTATTTGAAATTTGCTTAAACTGAGCTGTTTCAATCAATACCCTGCACACCTATAAGCAGCAGTCCTGATTAGTGATATATTCCTGAGTCCCAAAGAACACAAACCTTCTTTAAAGATGTGTTTCCCTGTGATTCTTCAGCCTTTTTCTGAGCAGAACATGCATTCTGCCTTCCCTTATTTGAAGTCATGTAGTAAGTGAAACCATGAATGGGAATCTGCTTTTGGTTTGGTTTTGTTTGGTTTGAGGCTAAAATTCAAGAAACAGACGTGGGGATATGGACAAGAAAGGGATTAGGCAGTACACCATATTCAACATCATCATGATTTTAAAAGAATTGCCAAAAAACACCTACAACATGAACTTGGTCTTTGGAGGTAGGTTGGTGACTACCACTAAGCATGAACTTGAACACCATAATGCCTAGACTATAGCACAGTCCTTTGCTAAGATCAGTTAGAGTGGCACAGCTCTACGGCCAAAGCCCAGGCCCCGCTTCTTGGAGAAGCCATGGGAAGTGGTGTACAGAACACCAGACCCAAGGGCAGGAGGTCTGGCTCTGCAACTAAAAGCTGGTTGACCCCAAGAGAAGGAAATAAAGGGCATCCAGATTGGAAAAGATGAAATCAAGCTGTCCCTCTTTGCAGATGACATGATCCTACATATCGAATAGCCTAAAGCCTCTACAAAAAAACTCTTGGAGTTGATAAATGATTTCAGCAAAGTAGCAGGATACAAAATCAACACACAAAAATCAGTAGCATTTCTATCCTCCAATAGTGAACATGCAGAAAGAGAAATCAAGAAAGCTTGCCCATTTACAATAGCCACCAAAAAAATAAAATACTTAGGTATTGAGTTAACCAAGGATGTGAAAAATCTCTATAATGAGAACTACAAACCACTGCTGAGAGAAATTAGAGAGGATACAAGAAGATGGAAAGATATCCCATGCTCTTGGATTGGAAGAATCAACATAGTGAAAATGTCCATACTACCC
>NW_007735603.1:7809-9374 GCF_000696425.1 Galeopterus variegatus
CCGGTGCGCTCACTGGCTGAGCGCGGTGCAGACGACACCAAGCCAAGGGTTGCGATCCCCTTACGGGTCACAAAAAAGACAAAAAAAAACTAGACACACAGATCAATGGAATAGAATAGAGAACCCAGAAATTAACCCATATACCTACAGCCATCTGATCTTTGGCAAAGGCAGCAAATTTACATACTGGGGAAGAGACTTCCTTTTCAACGAATGGTGCTGGGAAAACTGGATAATCATATGTAGGAGAATGAAACTAGACCCATACCTCTCACCATATACCAAACTCAACTCAAAATGGATTAAAGAATTAAATATACATCCTGAAACAATAAAATTCCATAAAGAGAACATAGGGGAAACACTTCAGGAAGTAGGAGAGGGTACAGACTTTATGAATAGGACCCCAAAAGTACAGGCAACTAAAGGAAAAATAAACAAATGGGATTATATCAAACTAAAAAACTTCTGCACAGCAAAAGAAACAATCAACAGAGTAAACAGACAACCAACAGAGTGAGAGAAAATATTTGCAAAATATACATCTGACAAAGGATTAATATCCAGAATATATAAAGAACTCAAACAACCTTACAAGAAAAAAAAAACAAAAAACGAATAACCTGATTAAAAAATGGGCAAAGGAGCTGAACAGACATTTCTTAAAGGAAACTGTAGTATATTTACAGAATGGAATACTACTCTGCTGTAAAAAAGAACAAAATACTACCATTCACAACAACATGTATGGATTTAGAGAAAATTATATTAAGTGAAACAAGTCAGGCACAGAAAGAGAAATACCACGTTTTCACTTATTTGTGGGAGCTAAAAAAAAATAAATAAACACACAAACAAATAAAGGGTGCAGGGAAGAAGACAGAATAACCACAAAAATTCATTGAACTATTTGAGCCAAGTGCACAGATACGATGGGGCGGGGTGGGGGAGAGGAATGGGTAAAGGGGCATGAAAATCAAGTACGATGTATTTTGAGAAGTAAAATTAAATTAAATTAAATTAAAAAGAAAAAAACCCCCAAAACGGCGATGGATGTTTTTACAGATGAGAACAGAGCAGATACACAACGTGAGGCTAACACCTAGAGCTGCCGGTCTCTAGACTCAGAAGTAGGAAAGTGGCAGCAAGAACTTGGCTTCTGTGGAGAATAGGGTCTTACATGTTTTCATGTGAAATGGAGACTAAAGCCAGGCCCTCAGTGTAAAACTAGAAGCTGGAGTAGAGCATCCTGCCCATGGAAAGTGGCTAAAAAACTCAAAGAGCCACAATTTCTCTTTGAAGTTATAGCTCATAGCAAGCAGGATTCCTAAATAGAAAATGGGCAAAGTTCCAGCCTTGCTCTCAGGAACTAAACCAAGCCCTCACAGCTTTCCTGACTGTAAGGGCAATATCCGCATATCACGATAGGCCATCGGAAACATGGTCTGGAATAGGGGATTGGTTGGAGGGGATGAGAAAGCATTGAATGCAGAACTACTTGACGAGGAGGAGTAAGTTTCTGTTAGATTTAACAGCAAAGGAGCTATTAGTGATTTTAAATTTAT
>NW_007735603.1:9384-26279 GCF_000696425.1 Galeopterus variegatus
AATATACATCTGACAAAGGATTAATATCCAGAATATACAAAGAACTCAAATAACTTTACAAGAAAAAAACAAGCAACCCAATTTAAAAAATGGGCAAAAGAACTAAATAGGCATTTCTCAAAGGAAGATATACAAATGGCCAACAGACATATCAAAAAATGCTCAACATCACTCAGCAATCGGGAAATGAAAATCAAAACCACAATGAGATACCATCTCACCCCAGTTAGGACGGCTAATATACAAAAGACTGTGAATGATAAATGCTGGCGAGGTTGCAGAGAAGAAGGAACTCTCATACATTGTTGGTGGGACTGCAAAATAGTGCAGCCTCTATGGAAAATGGTATGGAGGTTCCTGAAACAATTGCAGATAAATCTACCATATGGCCCAGCTATCTCACTGCTGGGAATATACCCAGAGGAATGGAAATCATGAAGTCAAAGGTATACCTGTTCCCCAATGTTCATCGCAGCACTCTTTACAACAGTTAAAAGTTGGAACCAGCCCAAATGTCAATCTTCAGATGAGTGGATATGGAAAAATGTGGTATATCTACACAGTGGAATACTACTCAGCTATAAAAAAGAATGAAATACTGCCATTTGCAATGACATGGATGGACCTAGAAAGAATTATATTAAGTGAAACAAGTCAGGCACAGAAAGAGAAATATCACATGTTCTCGCTTATTTGTGGGAGCTGGAAATAAATAAATACACAAAAAGCAGGGGGGAAAGGGGAGTGGGAAGAAGACATAATGATTACAATTCCTTGGGGTTGATACGACAAGTGTACAGAAAGAACATTGTTGGGAGGGAGGGGGGAGAGGGAGGGAGGTTTTTGTAGTTGGCCACAATAATCAACCACATTGTATATTGACAAAATAAAATTTAAAAAAATAATAATAATAAATAAATAAATAAAATAAAAGCTGGTTGACCCCAAACAAGTTTCTTAACCTCTCTGAGCCTCAGTTTGCTCATTTAAAAAGGAGAGATAATAACTGCCTTCTGTATCTCATAGGACTTTCACAAACATAATATGAATGATGTGGCATGCTGGAAGGAACTACAAAATGGAAGTCAATATCACTCAAAGATTAGAGCATCTTGCCTGTGAGGTTGTGATAGTCCTAGTATCCCAAAGAAAAGACCAAAATTAAGCAGCTCCCAGGTGGTTGTCTAGTTCCTTCCAGGCCTTGTGAAAAAGAGCATGATCTAGGATGAAGAGGCAGACTGAGCTGCAATTCTGGCTGCACACTTAAACCCCAGGCCTGGGTTTGCACTGTAAGCCCCTTCCTCATATGTGAGTGGGAATAACAGTGATCTCAGAGCAGTGTTGTCCCTGTGAGCAGTTCAGGTACCAAAGCATTGGCCCAGTGTCCGGTGCAAAGTGGGTCCTGCAGAAATGAGAGCCACTTGGACACTGCATCTGAAAAGGAGTTGGCTGGCCAGCAAGTGCACATCCCATTGGGATAGTTCAGAACACACAGCCCAATGCTTCCAGCAGCTCACTATGCCACTTTTTACTTAAAACACACACACACAAATCTCATCAACAATGTACTGGTATTAATATGTGACCCCTCCGTAAAGGAAGCATGATATTCAAGTAGTGAATGGCAGGACTTGTATATTATGTACAGCATGTGAATATGCACTGGTTTCTAAGTTATCTGGTACACCCATTCCCCAGTTAGACCCTCCGTGGGTTCCTGGAAATGAGTCAGCACTACGTGGAATCACTGGGTCTTGGTTCCTATGGAAATATTGTCCCAACAAGGACATTTGCAGATGCTTTTTTAGTCTCTTCCAAATCTAAAACAGAGGCTGCAAACTTCTCTGTAAAAAGCCAGTTAGTAAATATTTTAGGCCTCACCGGTCATACGGACAGTCTCTGTCACAACCACTCAACTCCTCCGTGGTAGCTCAAAAAAAGACATAGATAATTCATAAACAAATGATGTGGCTGTGTTTCAATAAAACTTGATATATAAACACTGAAATTTGAATTTCACATAATTTTTACACATAATGAAGTCTTTGCTTCTCTTTTGTTGTTTTTTCCAAACATTTCGAAATGCAAAGGATATGAAACTGGCAAGGGGGCAGATTAGGTCCGAGAGCAAGCAGTTTGCTGACAGCTGTGCTAAAGTTGTAACATGTCATCAGACATGATCGGTTTTTTTTTTTTTTTTTTCAACTTTAGGCCTCTCCTTCCCAGCAATGCAGTGAATTTGGTGATATTAGTAATTCCCTTCAAGAAGAAACAGCTGACTCTTCACTCACACGCTGACATTTAGGCTTTATTATCTGTTTCCATGAGAAGCTGCTTGCAGGGGTTCCTCGGCCTTGAGGCATGTTAGCAGGCAGGGTCATACTCTTCCTTGGTGGCTTTACTGCCACCACTATCACTTATACACCTTCTTTCAGCCACTGTGTGTCACCACTGCTCACCAGAACATAGAAAGGGGTCGAAAGGTGGGGCTTCGGCAGAGTCAGCAACAGACTGGCTCGGGCCTCCCAGGCCGGGGCAAGCACACTGAGCCAGCCTCTCTCTCAACCTTCGAAAGAAACGTGAGGCCTCCTAAAGGACTGGCTGGCTGGCCATGGGCAAAGTGCTTATTAACGGTATTGTTTAGTATCACATTTTTTATATACTTTAAAATATAAAATAATTGGAGACAAACAGTCCCATAAGGAAGCCACACTGGATTGTGCTACAGCAAATGAGGTTTTCCTTCATGCATTTTGAATGCATCTGCCTGGTCATTTCCTCTCAAAGGCATGGGTTTGTTTGTACCCTAAGCAGGGCCAAATACTGACACCCAGTGAGGAGGAAGTGAAGGTCTTTCACTAAGACACCCTCCCATCCTCACTGCCAGTCTCTGAAGCTCCCCTCTTTTCTGTCCTCCAATGGACTTCAGCCAATTTGAATGGATGTCCCAGATTTAATTTAGCTCACTGCCTATCGACCACCACAGTTACAGGAAGGAAAACCGAAACTGCAGCATACTCCCTCCCTACCTATAAAAAGGAGACAAGATTCCAAAATGATTTGTCTTTCCTTTTCTCTGACAGACAGTGTGGTAGGCAGAATAATGGCACCTCAAAGATATCCACACCCTAATCCCCCAAACCTGTGTATATGCTACCTAACATGGCAAAAGGGACTCTGCAGGTGTGACTAGATTAAGGACTTTGAGATGGGGAGATTATCCTGGATTATCTGGTGGCCCCATGCAATCGCAGGGGTCCAATAAGAGGGTGGAGGGAGGGTCAGAGTCAGAGAAGAAAATACGATGACAGAAACAGAGGTCAGAGTGATGTGGGGCCATGAGCTGGGGCATGCAGGCGGCTTCTCAAGGCTGGAAAAGGGAAGAAAACAGATTTTCCCTTAGAGCCTCCAGAGCACATGCAGCCCTGCCAAATCATTGTAGACTTCTGACCTTCAGAATATGAAGAGAATAAATGTGTTTTGTGTTAAGGCACTAAGTTTGTGGCAATTGGTTATAGCAGCAGTAGGAAACTAATACCAGCAGCTGCTGAAAACATTACAGATAAAGAGTAGTTTCCAACAAGTCAGCCACTGCATCTCATTACACGTAACCCTGAAGAATGAGACAAAAGTTCTACTCCTCTTTTATCCAGGGTCCCTAACTCTAAAAACCACTGAACATTTAAATAAAATGAGGCATAAAATGGAAGGTTGAAAGGGGTGAGTGGGCAGTGAGAGAACACTGTAGTTATATACGAAAAACATTACCCAAGAGGACTGCAAGGGCTGAGATAGAAATGGAATGACACTTATTTATAGCAAAGCCTGCCTCCCCACTCAAGTGTGTGACAGAAGAGCTGTTTTAAAGTTTTATTCTTCAAACTTGGCTGCAGAACTTGGCTGTTTCTCAGAACTTTGCTTTTGTATTTAGCTTTAAAATATAAGAAGCAACCCTGTGGTTAAACTGCAGGCAGAGGTGGTGCAGGCAGAAAAAATGCTGTGGGGAGTGGAAAGAGGTTGAAATGTTATTCTTATTTAGTTAGTTGCTTAAGAAAAACAAATAGAGAATAAAATAGCAAATGGCTTGGAAAGGTTCCAAGTTGAAAATTTCTGAATACCCCAGCATCAACGAAGCTCTCAAGATAGAGGTGGTGGGGCAAAGCTAGTCAGCCACTACGATGGGGGTGCAGATGGAGGTGGAGAGTAAAGAAAACACTGGCCCTAATTGTTAGAAATCCCCTCACTCTTTTTTCTGAGTTCAATGACACAGAACTTTTACAACAACCCAGGTTTCTGCGATATATAGAAGCACAGTCTACATATGCATAAACCAATATTGACCTTTTAGAAAATAATATGTATATACTAGGAATCATGATGCAGGTCATGCCTTTTGACCTAGGAATTCTAAATTTTAATATTAATAACAAATAAGAAACTCAATAAATTATGGTATATTATCTACTTCACAGAATATTTTGCAACCTTTAAAACTACGAGGATGATAATGACATTTTATGGCACAGATTAATGCTAAGGATACAGTAGAGAAGCATAAAATAGTACATAGAGTATGATTACCCACCAAGCTAACAAGTTACATATAGCACTGATACAAAGTAAAAGACCAGGAGGACACAGACCAAAATGTTAACTTCAGTCAAATTTGTATGGTAGAAATATGTGAGGTTTTTTTCCTCTATACTTTCAATTATTTTAAAATTAATTACTTTTAAAATGGAAAATAATTTTTTTTTAAAGAAAAGAGAAGAAAGAAAATCAGTTGGTAGAAAGCTCAGCTTTACCAATATCTTCCCATGTGAGTTTCAAAATGAAAACTGTTCATGTTTTCTTGCTTCAGGGTCTCTATATGAAGAATGAGGCTATAAACTACATCAGGTACATCTCTTACATGTAGTACTATAAAATATTCTGTCTCCTAAATATAGCTGATATTTGCTTATCAACACTCTTTTGCTCACATCGCTCCAATACCTGGAATCATTTCTTGGCTCTTTTCTACCCGGCCATAACCTACCCTTTCTTAAAAAGATGCAATTCAAGTCATTTCTCTTCAAAATTCTTCCTCCTCTGTAAGCCTGCTGTGTCCATACCAACTTTCTTATAATTAATTACAAACAGCTTGAGATTTTTTTCTCTTTTTTGGTACACAATTCAGTTTCTTCCAAAAATCCTCAGGCTTTAGAATAAAGCAAACCTAGATTCAGATCCCAGTACTGCTACTTAATACCACTTATTTACTCCTTCTAATCCTCAGTTTCTCTATTTATCATCTAGGGTGAATACCTAATAAGCTCTTTTCATGATTAAATAATTCTATATGTGTACAGCACCCACCACAGTATCTGGTACACAGTGGGTCACCAATAAATGCTTATTTTCTTCCTTAATCCTATACCATTCTTAGTCTCCCCAATTAGATTGGTAAAGTTGTCAGACCAAGGGACTGTGCTATGCTACTTTTTATTCCCCACGCAATGCTTTGCCAGAAGAAAAAGTTCAATAGATACACTACCTGATTTGATTTTTGCAAAGGGCATTGAGCTTCAGGTAAAGACAAACTAGGAATTGTTGTGGGTTGAACTGTGTCCCCCAGATAGACATGTCCTAACCCCCAGTATGTGACCTTATTTGGACATTGGTTCCTTGCAGATGTAATTAGTTAAGATGAGCTCATAATGAATTTGGGGGAAGGGAGCCTAAATCTAATGACTGATGTCCTTATAAGAAGGCCATGTAAAGACACAGAGGTGGACACACAGGGAAGAAGGACACATAGGACAGAGGCAAAGATCGGAGTGATGCAGCTGCAAGCCAAGGAACGCCAATGTTCACCGCAGCCACAAAATGCCAAGAGGAGCAAGGCAGGAGTCTCCCCAGATCTCCAGAGGAAGTGGCCCTGCCAGCACCTTGACTTCAGACTTCTAGCCTCCTGAACTCAGAGAGAATAAAACAGCTTGTGGTAATTTGTTACAGCACCCTACGAAACTAACACAGAAATGTTCAGAAATGTCATACTGACAAATACAAGCTACTTCCTGATTGTTTTCTACACCAAATAGGTCTCTGGAGCCAGGTAAGATTTCCTCGAGATAAAGCTTCTTTTCAGGTCCACTTCTTATTAGAATTCTTTGTCTGAATATATTCCCCCATTCTAGAGTCTGGCAGAACGAGGTTGGGGTGAATAAACATCATTCTGTTCCTGTGGTAACATTACGCGTCAGTGTCACCCTCCTCCTCCTACTGACCCCCTGACTGGCACCAGCAGCCACCCTGCTACCCAAGTCCAAATCCTGGCCATGAGCCTTGAATCCTTCTCTCTCCACCTCCATCTAAAATTAATCACGGGTCAAGGTCTCTGGAGCCAGGTAAGATTTCCTCAAGATAAAGCTTCTTTTCAGGTCCACTTCTTATTAGAATTCTTTGTCTGAATATATTCCCCCGTTCTAGAGTCTGGCAGAACGAGGTTGGGGTGAATAAACATCATTCTGTTCCTGTGGTAACATTATGTGTCAGTGTCACCCTCCTCCTCCTACTGACCCCCTGACTGGCGCCAGCAGCCACCCTGCTACCCAAGTCCAAATCCTGGCCATGAGCCTTGAATCCTTCTCTCTCCACCTCCATCTAAAATTAATCACGGGTCAATCGTACTTCCTAAATATATTGAAAGTTTCTCTCACTTTTCTTCATCTCTACCACCACCACCACCATCCTAGACCAATAAAACACTCAGGAAATGTCTTTTCTAAAATGTTTTAAGAGCCAACCGAGGCTATGAGCAACAGATCCGTCTTCTTTCAAAGCTAATGTTCTGAGTTCTTCTGGCAATGGCTGACTAGACGTTTTAGGATAACCTTCCTGCTGAGAACAGCTAGAAAGGCTGAAAAATATTTTGTTAAATATGTTTGAAGGCACTGGACAGCTACCAAGGGAGCTAGATTTTGTGAGGCCGTGACCCCAAAGAAGAAAGTTAAAAAGGTGAGCCCCAAAATTAGAGCTGCTTTTTTCTCTCAAGGTCATTGTCAGTTTCTTAGGCAAAGGGCATGACTGAGAAGCTGAATAGGGCTTTTAGCAGTCATATGGAACTTAAGGGACAAAAATTGGAGGTCAGAATCCACCAATGAAGAGGGGCCTGAATGGACACGCGTAGGGTTTTGGTTAGAACCAGAAGGGCTCTCTACAAAGAGTAAAAGTGATCTGGAAATATGCTAGCCCTAAGAAGAACTAAAGTCCAGCTACAAATAATCTCTTTATCTGATTAGATTAAGGTAATATGCCCCTATTTTAACTGACTGACATAACAGAAAAAAAAAAAAAAAACTGAATCCTTTCAGGAATAAAATAACATTCCCCTAGAGCCTTAAGTTAACTCTCCAATATCAGTTGTTTAAACAACATTCAGAACTCAATAAAAAGTAACTAGAAATACAAAAATAAATTAAAAAAAAGAAAAGATAATAGAAACAGACCAGCAAGTGATAAAAATTTTGAAGTATCAGATATGTACTTTAAAATAGCTATTATTAATATGTTTAAGGAATTAAATGACAAAATATAGAATTTTAGCAGGAAACCAAGGTTACAAATTCAATAGGATGGGTTTAGTCACAGATTATCTAATCTGGTGAAGAGAGAATTAATGAACTGGAGGATAAATCAGCAGAAAATATCCACATCGAAACATGAAGTGACAAACCAAAAATACAGAAATGAGCATGAGAAACACGTAAACCAGAGTAAAAATGTCATAGCATATGAACAGAATCCCAGGAAGAGAGGAAAGAGAAAGCTAGGCACAGACAATATTTAAATAGTTAATGCTGAGAGTTTTCCAAGCACCAATCAAATAAAAAGAAGTTGCTATGAACTCTAAGGAGAATAAATTATTTTTAAAAAATCATACCTCATAGTAAAACTACTAAAACCAAACAAAGAAATCTTAAAAGCAGCCAAAGGAAAAAATAGGTTACATTCAAAGGAGCAACAATAAAACTTAACAGCTTATTTCCCAACAGAAACGACAGACACCAAGAGACAATGAGGGTCATCAACATAGTATGGAAAGAAATAACAGACAATCTAGAACTCTATATATAGAAAAAAATACTCTTCAAAAAATGAAGATGAAACAGAGACATTTTGGACAAATATTGAGAGAATTGATCTTCAGCAGACCCACACTAAAGAAAATAAAGACAGCTCTTCAGACAAAAGAAAAATAATCCCAGATATAAGCACAGAGAAGCAGAAAAGAATAAAGAGAAATGGAAAAGATAATATTTGAATAAATCTACATAACCATCATATTTAACAAATGAAACAAAAATTTTGTTTAAAAATGGTAAAATCGTGTAGGGTTTTAAAAAATAAATAATGTTCACCCTAACCATATCCCAGAACGTCAGTAGCTATCTTCCTTTCAAAGTAATCATTAGGTCCACCAGAAGAGAAATCCAGTAAACTGACTATGGAATCATTCCAAATATGAATATTGTCTGCCATGGTTTGAATGTTCAAAACTCCTATTGAAATTTAATCCCCATTGTAACCGTATTAAGAGGTGGGAAATCTGACTATGGTATTTGTAAGGTGGGGCCCTTAAGAGGTTATTGGATCATGAGGGTTATGCCCTCAAGAGTGGATTAATGGATTAATCCGTTTATGGATTAATGAGCTATCATGGGAGTACTGGTGGCTAGAACTGGGAGTAGAGGAAGAGAGCACGCTAGCACATTCTTGCACTCTCACCAGGTGATACTCTGTGCTGCCTCGGGAGGCTGGAGAGAGTCTCCACCAGGAAGAAGACCCTCACCTTGGACATCCTGGCCTCCAAAACTGTAAGAAATAAATTCTGTTTCTTTATAAATTACCCAGTTCCAGGTATTCTGTTACGAGCAACAGAAGATGGGCTAAGACAATACTCCACTACAATTATTTATCTAGTTCCCCATCAATGGATATGTGATTTATTTCCAGTCTTTAGATATTATTTAGCACAGACCTATCAATATTCTTTTGGAGTGAGTGCATGTCTAAATCTATAACATATCTTTACATATTTTTCCCTTCCCTCATTGGAATACATTTTTAGAGTTGAGAATGCTGATCAAAAGTTTTGTCCATTTTCTATTTTGATTTGTATTGGCAAACTATAAGAATTTTTAAAAATAATTCTCCTATCCTTAAAATCTTAATTTTAAGACATATCTGTTCTTTTCACAGATATCTATTCGCTTTTAATTTTTCTTGTTCACAATCCTGCCAGTATGGAATTTATTCTTCGGCCATTCAAGTTTTCATAGTGTAAGAATATTGTAAAGGAGTGTCAATAGCAAGAGTGATAAATTGTCTACCAAAATGTAAAATTGTAGTCTCTTAGAAATGGAATGAGGAAAAATTAGAAAGTATCATACTCATGGAAAGACATCACATAAAACCACACTGAGCTATTCCCCGCACTAAAAATACCACCCCTTTCAACTGATACCACTGGTCTGGGACTTGCCTGCACTCCTGTCTCCTGCCAACCAAGATAATGTGATGGGAGCTTTTCTTTCAGCAAGTCTAATCCTGGAGAGGAAAGAAAAACAGAACAGTTTTTTCCTAGGGCCATAAAAAACCTTCAAAAAATTTAATGAAAGGAATCTTAAAATGCAGACCAAACAATTAAATTAGTTACCCCGGACACTCTCTGAAGTTAGTCCTTGGGAATTTTATTTAATGTTTAAAAAAAAGAAAAGAGTGAAAGAAAGCAAGCCCTAAATGTTTAAGACCAAAAAGCATTTGTTTTAAACAGTCTGACTTGCCTGTTTTTAAAATTTTGCTTGGGTTAACCTTTTACAAATAACTAAAAAGAAAGCAAAAGAGGCTATGAAAGAATAAACAGATAATAAAATGTGGATTTCTTTATTTTAGATTATGAAAGCCCTAAAATGTTAGAAATGAAGAATACTTTTGAGTTCACCCAGCCTAGCCAACCCCTCACTTCACAAACGACAGAACTGAACTTAACAAAAAGTAGAAACAAATTACACATGGCCAAACATGAGCTAGTGGTGCAGCCAGAATAAGTACCCAGAGACCTTGGTCCAGTCACATTCTTTCCACGGCACCCTCAATTTGCCTATGTACAGGGAACAGAGGGGCAGGCAATCCCGTTCTATAGGAACTTGGTTCAAAACTTTGTCCCAGGAGACTCTCTGAGAACTCCCAGGCATAATCTAGTGAAGAGACCCTGTGTCATCCCTCCTCGTTACCCTCAAATCCTTCCTACATCTTATCAGTCACCAAATCCTGTTGATTCCACCTTCTAAACATCTCTCAAACACATCCCCTCATTGATATCACCACTACCAATGATCTGGACATCATTTTTCCTTATCTGTATGCCTGTGAAATCTCCAAACTGTCCTCCTGCCTATAATCCTATAATACTAAATTGTCTGAGATTATGTTATGAAAAACTAAGACCCACCTATCCCCCCGACCCCCTGCCTCTTCTCACTTGCTTGCTCTGATGAAACAAGCTGCCATGTTGCTCTGTGTTGCTCTATGTTGTTCCACAGAGAGATACATGTGGTGAGGAACTGAGTGGCCTCCAGCCAACAGCCAGTAAGGAATTGAGGTCATCACTCCAACAGCCCGTAAAGAACTAAATCTAGCCAATGACGACATGAGTGAGCTTTGAAGTGGACCTTTCCCCAGTTGAGACTTCAGATGAAACTGCAATCCCAGCCAACATCTTGACTGTAGACCTTCGAGAGACTGAGCCAGAGAACCCAGTCTGTACCTGGATCACTAACCCCCATAAACTGACATAATAAACGTATGTTCAGCTGTTGAGTTTGAGAGTAATTTGTCACCAAGCAATAGATAACTAATACAAACTGGAACCACCTCAAGTCCCAAAAGGATAACTAAAGGGAAAGGTGTCAGGACCCATAAGAGGAGAGGAGTCTGCCTTAAAAGAATCAATGACCTGCAGTCAAGGGATATAGCCAGTGCAAGACCTTGTAGAAAGGGAGCCAGGGGAAGAAATTCCCTGACTGTGCTCTTTTCCTTCCCTCCCATATTCTCCCAGGCTTCTATTAACCAAACGCAATTGAGAGCCAGAGGTCACAGGAGCCCTGCAGATGTAGCCCACACTGCCCAGCATCCTGGGGCAGAGAGCAGCAGGTAGAGGAGTAGAACGTGGGTGTGGAGGCACAAAGAGAAGATACCTGCACAATGTCCAAACTCCTTGACATGATGCATAAGGTCTCTTGTGATCTGGCCTAATCTACCCGCCTAGCTTTATTTCTCTACCCTTCATCATAGACATCTAGCTCCATAAAAACAGCCACTTGATGTTTCCAGAACTGTGCACCTTTGCATGTGCTAGTCCTTCTGCTACACTTTTTCTTTCCTTCTTCACCAGGTTAATGCCTATTCATCTTTCAAGAATTAAGGCAGGCACCAAATGCTCTGGATATCTTCTATGACACCATCATCTCCCCTCCTGGTAGGAATTACACAACTCTTCTGCCTCCTCCCCGCCTCCTCAGCTTGCCTCTACCAACACTGTAATTATCTAGTTACCCATCTCTCCCCCACTGGCTTATGGGCTCATTCAGGACTCAGCCTCATTTTGCATTCCTACCATCTACTGGTATCTGGCACACAAATAACACAAGACATATTTGCTGATTAAATAAGCATTCTATAATAAGAATTTCCAATCCTCATCATGCCTTGGTCACCGGCACCTGCAGGTTCCCAGACTCTGTTGTTCTGACTTCTACCACTGCTTTGCCATGAATTCCAAAACAACATCCTATGCATAGCTTCCTCCATTGCTTTGCTTCTTCTGAGCTAGATTTCTCCTTTCTTGCTGCATGCCACTGCCTATGTAACTAAAACAGTGCTGCATTTACTTTCTGGAAGTATTCCTAAACCAAGTTCTTCTTCCCAGAACTTCAAGAGTCCTAGATAAGGAGGGAAAGTGACCTTGGGATATCACAGCAACACGAAGGCTACACTCAAATTCCAGCAGAAAAGGAGTCAGTAACTAGAAATTAATGGGTAAACAAAGCCATCAGTGACAAAGCTATGTAATACCCCTTTGATATATGAGGACATTGGCTTTTTCTTCTTCCTCTTAAACTCCTGATTCATCCATGACACTATATATTACTGACAATGTACTATGTTGGTACTTAAATATTGTTCCTGCTATCTATGTAACATACAATCAGTATTGAAATAATTGTACAAATGTCTTAAATGCTATTAGCAAGCCAAAGAAACAGGTCACCACCAAGAAAATACTTTATCTAACTTTCACTGTTGAATGTCAAATCATTACAATTAAAATCTTTTCTTCTGATGCCTGACAAAGTTGGGTTTAATCTCAAATTGAGGTTATCTACGACTGTGTAAAATATTTCCAGAAAAGTTCAAAAGACCTTTAAACATGCATATTATTAGCAAGCCAAAGAAACAGGTCACCACCAAGAAAATACTTTATCTAACTTTCACTGTTGGATGTCAAATCATTACAATTAAAATCTTTTCTTCTGATGCCTGACAAAGTTGGGTTTAATCTCAAATTTAGGTTATCTACGACTGTGTAAAATATTTCCAGAAAAGTTCAAAAGACCTTTAAACATGCATATAGTCTCATAACATTGTTTTGAGATCAGAGAAGTGTATTAACTTCTGAAAAACCAAAAAGTTATAGAATGAAACTTTGAAATCATTGCAGAAAGGTATTTGCACATTATTTAAACTCATTCCCTTACTTTTCAGAGGAGGAAATGAAGCCAAAGTAATATTTTATTTATTAAGCCAATGCGGGGTGCACAGAGTTAATTATTTATTCTTCTGTCTACGTCACATGGACACTGAATATATTCTTTTTGTCCTAGAAATATTTCACAATTGGGAAGTAAGGAAAGAAAGAAAGAAGAAGGGAGAAAGATGAAACAAGAAACAGAGGAAGGAAGTACCCCGTCCAGGGAATCAAAGCAATAGGAGCTAAAGCTTGGACCCAACACCTGGAGCTTCCAGCTCCCTGTTTGGCATCTTCCATCACATTGTGCTGCCTTTTGACCCAAACCTGGGTCAAGTGAAGCTACAATTTTCTTGGTCCACCCACCATCTAAGAGCCCAGAGTTCTACCAGATCAAATTACTAGTCTAGTTGGAAATTTGTCAAGAGACATGTTAACATCACTCAGAGAACCAAGCAAAATCAGAAAGCAACCTACTCTTACTCAAAAGAATTCCTAGTTATAAACGAGAATACCAGCAGAATGAAACCTTAGCACTGCACATGCAAGAAGTTAACCCAAGTCAAGTCTCTGAGAATAAGCATGAAAGCCAAAGATATGCCACGTAATATTTTCATGTATTTAATTTAACCAATGACTACTGAGCTCCAACAATGTGGTAATGGTACTCTGTGGCTGATAACATGGTAGTTTGATAGCACTGTGGAAAGGACACTGACTAGGGCAGTCAGGCTCCCTGGGCGTAATCACGGCTTCACTGGGAAACCACTGAATAACCTTAAGCAAGTTACTAACCCTCTCCATACTCTTAGTTTTTTCCTCTATAAAGTAAGGGTGTTGTCTGAAAAATCTGTAAGATAAAGTTACTAAAATCCATTAATTCTAACACTATGACAAGAGCTCAGTTCTCATACATCTTGAGAGATCTACAAATAATTATGAAATCCAAAATCCAATTCAAAAAACCAACTTTCCCATTACTTTGCAACACATATTATACCTAGATAATGTAAAAGACACCAAATAAGTGCTTTTCAAGCTTAGTTGGGCATCAAAGTCTCCTTAAAACATCTTAAAACCCAGATTCCTAAGACCCAGCCCAGAACTATTAAATGAAAATATTGTGGGGAGGGAAGTCCTTTTAGGATTAATATTTTTATAAAGCACCTCTATATGATCTGATGTACATCTAGGTTTAAACATCTACACTACAGGGCTTCCAGTCAAGATGGTGCAATAGATGGTCCCCAGCATCACTCTCTCCCATGAGTCAACCAATTTACAAGTATAAACAAGCAACAACAGCCACGCTGGGGCCACTAGAGCTCAGGGGAAGAAGAGGAGAGACCTACAGAGTGCACGAAGGTGGGAGATGCCACAATAAGAGAAAGAAAAATCCACTCTGAGCATTTCATGCCATGGACACCTTAAGGCTGGAGCTGCTGAGCGCACAGAGCAGGAGCTGCAAAAGCTGCAGCTGTGCCTTTCAGATGGAGTTGCTTGGAGGTGGTAGGGGAGAAGAGGGCCTTTGTGGCCCCCAGGCCTGCAGTACCACCAATAGGGTTCCTGTGGACCATCATAGAACTGAGGAGCCACAACAACTGAAGAAAAGAAGCCACTAGGGGCTGGTGAGTCATCACAACAGACCAGAGTGTGGCCCATCCCATGGGAAGTGTTTGGAGCATGGGCAGTGGGGAAGATGGGCTCACTGGGGGAACACTGGGGCACAGCATGGACAGCTGATCTGTCCCCCAGTCAGTGCAGGACCACTCAGAGGAGACTGGTCAGGAATATAAAATTGCAAGGGGTGTAGTTTGATGAAAAGACTCAGGCCCAGACCAGTGTTTCTATACAACCCAGGTGCACCAAATTTCACCAGATCTGGAAGTACCTATAAAGGCAACTATTAAAACCTGAGCTGCACGTAAAGCCTTCCCTAGGGGATCAGCAGCAAAGCAGCAATTTAGCTCAACCACAGAGCTCAAGTGCTGGTCCCCAAAGGAAGTTCCCCCATTTTAGAAGTAAACAAAGGACAACAAATTAGTTCCAGTACAGAATTTAAGTGGTGGGAAAAGCAAATAATCCAGCACAGAACTGAAAGAAAAAACAAAGTACCTACAACCAGAGACAAAGTTTTATAACTAGCAAAGGTCTCATTTCACCAAAGAACACCTATAACACCTAGAAGGACAAGAAGTACCCCGGGCTACCAAGCCAGGAAGTGGGGAGGGCCAGGGGTCTCAGCCATGCCCCCCGACACCCACCACCAGTCCCGAGGATGGGGGCTGAAGGCCTTGGCCACACCTCGCCAACAAGTGCAACCACCCCAGCGACGACCACCGAGCTGCCACAGGAAAAGCCCTGGGCTCTCCTAAGCCAGGTGGTGGGGTGCCAAAGCCCTCGTCCACACTACCACCCAGGAGCAACCAGCCCAGCGGTGAACACAGATGCCGCAGGAGGCATCCCAGGCTCTCCTGAGCCAGGGTAGCAGGGGGCCAAGGACCTTGGTCACACCCCCCCATGCTCAACCAGCCCAGTGATGACCAGCAAGCTTCAGCAAGAAGGGCCCCAGGTTCCTGAGCTGGAGTGGTGGGGGGTGAGGGCTATTGCCACACCCCCTTGACATCTGTACCCAGCCTGGCAATGACCAAGCCACTGCTGGAAGCCCCTCGTTCTCCCCTGTGAGAATGAGGGGGGTGCCACAGGCCTCAATCCCACCCCTTCTTCAATCTCATTACCTTCCCTTTCCCCTCTCCGTCTCCCTCCCAACTGCTTTACAACATCGTAGAATGTAAGAAATATATATATTAATAAAAATGTTTTAAAAAGAAAAAATCAAAAAACAGAAAAAAATAATAAATAAATGAACATCTTCACCACATCGGGCAATTCAATGACCAAGGATCCTTGGGCTCCAGGAATATAAAAAAAGTTAACAGGTCTGGTGTCTTAATGAATAATTAAGATTTTCTTTTAAATAGATCTTTAATGTGATGAATACATTTTTCATACATACCTCCAATCCAAAGTGTGAATATGAAGGATGAAAAGCTAAATTAGAAACTCTGTTCAAGTCAATAAATAAATCATGCCTTGTGAAAGTACAACCTCTCAGTTAAAGACATGAAAACACGAAAAGAAAATGAAGAATATTCTGAAAAGTGTGGGCTCCATAGACCCACCCATCATTACTCATATGTCAGGAGGTTATCATCCTGAATGGCATTTAAAAGTCACAAAACATCATGGACGTAATCATCCCACTTATTACTCGGAAGTTTATCCCAAAGCTCCACTTCACTTAATTTGGCTTTTTAAATGTCAGCATCTGAATCAACACAACACAGTCCAAGCAAAAATCTCACACTGAAAACATCTAACAAGAGAAAGAAACAACAAATAAGAGAAAGAGAATAAAAATGAAAGTGCAGTTTTTTAAGATGTAAATTTTAGTTGTCTAAGAAAAGATTTGGTTTTATGGCTACAGCCTTGAATAAATGATTACACAAAAAGACTTCCATAGAAAATGCTTTGAATTGACCTTGGTTTCAAGATTCAGCCTTTGCTAATATCTTGATGATAATGTCCTACAAAGGGTATGTTCTTGGTCATAGCCAAAGGACAGACTACAACACTGAGAACAGAAAACTATGTGAATATCCCATAGGTCAAGTACAACCATGGTTTAAGTAAGTCAAGTTAATTAGGTTTAAAATGATTCCAGGGCTTGGGCTCACACTGTGCAATAAGTGTACTTTCTTTCTAATAGGTTGAACAGATTCAATATCCCTTCTATAGTAATTAACTAATATAGCAAATAACATGAACACATACAAATGTTTGTCATAAGGAAGCAAGATATATTTCCATTACTAGTGGTCATTTCTCTAAAGAACTATAGCAATGACAAGTTTGTTTCTAAATTAAACCAAAAAAGAGCCTCTGCTACTACCCAAAAAGTAATAATTAAGTTCCCACAAGCCTGTAGGAAGTATTTGCTTTTCAACATAATACCAAATATTCTAGAAGAAAGGTGTTCAGATTGTATGGCCTTTACATTTCTTATTAACCTTTAACAATCCATGGATTTGCAGTCCTGTGAATA
>NW_007735603.1:26898-28660 GCF_000696425.1 Galeopterus variegatus
CGCCTGCACCTCACTCAGCCAGTGAGCGGCCGGTCTGTACGTGGGATCCGAACCCTCGGCGGGAGCGCCGTCGCACTCCCAAGTGGCGCACTGTAGCAGTGCGCCACCGGGCCGGCCCATCCAAGTCATTTTTAATCCAGATGCTTTAATCCCTCATCAGTCCCTCTCAATTTTGAGGGGCATTTCCTGAGCTAGATTAGTGTCCTCCTTACCTTTCTCACAGATACAGAAATATCCCCCCTGAGGGCCTGCACTCTCTCATGTTAACAATCCATTTGGCACAGTTGGGAAACACTCAGAATCCCAGCACAAGTTTTTCCTTATTAAATTGCCTATAATTCAACACTCTAAAATCTGGCTCCATCCAGGCTGTCTTCCCAAAATCTTACCTCCACTTACTCCTTGAAATTTACCCTATGCCCAAGCTAACTAGTTTTGGTCACTGTTTACTTTCTCCCGCTCTGTGCCTTTTCTGAACACAACACCTGGAATGTTCTTTTTCTCTGCCTTCCATATAAAGCAATACTACCCATCCTTTAAACTGAGTTTAAAGACCACTCCTCCACAAGCTCATCCTGACCTTCGAGGCTGGGAGAATTCACCCCCTCCTCTGAGATTATATAACACTCTATTTTCACTTCCCTTTCGGAAAGTAACACTTAGACTCTATTACAGTTATCTTTGTACATGTATGTCTCCTACCAACTGGTAGCATCTAATGCAACCATACCTCTGTATCTCCCACAGCATCTAGCCCAGATCTTGTACATACTATGAGTTCAAGGAACTTTCAATTAACAAATCTTACGCTAAGGCCTTTACACTAAAGGAGAATTAGGTCTCCATCTGAGTTGCTTAGACAACTTTTGGGTTCAAATAAAACTAAATGGCATAATATTTTTCAAGTTTTCAATACCAAATGTTCAAACATGACAAAACCTAACTTTCTTGAATTTTAGAATTGGAGAATCAGAGGATAAGAGAAGAAAATACTCATTTATCAATCAAGGCAGTTTAGCAGAAAACATTTGTCTCCCTGTCAACCATCAGTCAACCCTACAGAGAACACAGACACACACATAGGCAGCAGGCACAGAATTTAATCAGACGCCTTACTTTGCAGTAGACTATCATGTTTGGAGAACTCTCCTCAGGGTCAGCAATCCCTACTGCTCTTTGATCCCCGGATCCCTGAGCCATCCTGGTGTCTTCACTCACACTGTAAAAATAAATGAATAGGCCAATAAGTCGTAAAGAAATTATATAAAGAAAGCTTTGAAATACAAAGAACTAAGTATCTTTTGGAAGATGCCCATTAAAACAAAGCACGATATAATTCATTATTGTTCCTCATCAATTTAAAAGGTATTTTTAAAAAATTAGGGGATGATTGTGGTCTTACTATCTACATACATTCTTCTAATCCCAAAGCAACAAGTTCTTTATTTTCAGCCCAGAATCATGTACCCAAAGAGTGAATACACACCAATCTTAAATAAATCTTCTGGAGACAGGTGAAGCTAATCATTTTGATATTGATTTTGTCTTACCAAAACTCATTTTCTGATTAATTTTATGCATTAAAATATGAATCTTTTATTAGGGAAATGTAAATGAAGACTACAAGGAGATGCAACTTCATGCCCGCTAAGATTGTCTTTATATATATATATATATATACATACATATATATATATATATATATATATATATATATATATATATATATATATAAAGACACTCTTAGCGGGCATGAAGTTGC
>NW_007735603.1:29601-39089 GCF_000696425.1 Galeopterus variegatus
TATATATATATATATATATATATATATATATATATATATATATATATATGTATATATACTTTTTTTTTTTTTCAAAGATGACCAGCAAGGGGATCTTAACCCTTGACTTGGTGTTGTCAGCACCACGCTCTCCCAAGTGAGCTAACCGGCCATCCCTATATAGGGATCCGAACCCGTGGCCTTGGTGTTATCAGCACCACACTCTCACAAGTGAGCCATGGGCCAGCCCATAATTTTTAAAAGCCTCAAATAAATGTTGGCAAAGATGTGGGGAAATCAGAACCCTTGTATGTTCCTAGTAGGAATGTAAAATGGTGCAGTCACTGCGGAAAACAGTTTAGTGGTTCCTCAAAAATATAGAACTACCATGTGATCTAGCAATTCCACTTCTAAGTATATACCGAAAAGAACTGAAAACAAATATTCAAACAAATATGTATACATGAATATTCATAACAGCACTATTCACAATAGCCAAAAGGTGGAAACAACCCAAACGTCCATCAAGTGATTGATGGATAAACAAAATATGTATATTCATACAATGAAACATTATTCAGCCATAAAAAGGAATGAAGTACTGATACATGCTAAAACGTGGATGGACCCTAAAAACATTATGTTAAGTGAAAGAAGACAGACACAAAAGGTCACATATTGTGTGAGTCCATTTATATGAAATATCCAGAAGAGGTAAATCCAGAGAAACAGAAAACAGATCCATAGTTGCCAGCAGCTGGGGAGGTGAGGGAGGGGGTAGAAAATGAGGTGACTGCTTAATAGATGTGGGGTCTACTACTTTGGGGATGATGAAAATATTTTGGAACTAGATAGAGGTGGTGGTTGTAGACACTGTGAATGCTCTTAATGCCACTGAATTATACACTTTAAGGTGGTTGATGTTATGTTATGTGAATTTCAACCCAATTAAGAAAGCTGAATATACTCAATTTGGCCTTTTCAAAGGCCTGAAAAGGTAACAGTGAAATAATGATAAGCCTATGAAATTTTTGAGTAAAGATGGAAGTTCAGCTTCTGGTGACACTCTACTTGCTGTGTGACCTTGAGCAAGTTAAATAAACTGTTAAGTTCTCTTTGCCATCAAGATGCACATATTGAACAGCTGCTACATGCTCAAACCATGCCAAGGCACCTTCCTCTACATTGCTCTCATCAATAAAATGCGAATCCACCAAGTACTTCTCAGGTAAGGGTCCAATAAACTAAGTGTGAAAGAATAGTATAAAACCATAAAAGTCCTATACAAATGTTATCACTAATCTAAGAGCCTGCCTGGGTTATTTACACAAAATTCATAGGCTTTTCATCAGAGAAACTTTTATAAATACCATACTTGACAGAAAAGGCCATTTCAATTCAAAATAAAAATGCAGGAAACATTTTATTACAAAATAAGTTGGTACCAAAGGTCATTCCTTAAAAACAAATTTGGGTGGAAGATGGGGAAAAAACAGGAATTTGTTATTTATGCTAAGAATTTAATTGCCTAAAATCTCCCATTTGGATAATGTTGCCTGCTTTCTTCATCATTTATGAATTAGCATGTATTTTCAAATTAGATTACATGAAGAGATAGAGACTCATTCTATTATCTCTACCCGCTATAATATCAGAATTTCTATGAATATAGTGCTACATGGAAACATTGATGATTATTCTCATCTGTGGCTTTTAAGGTTAAATGAACAGAGTTTTATTTTTAAATAACTACTTAGTTGCCTGCTGCTTTGCCTTAATACAAAATATGGGAGAGCATGAAAGACAAAAATTGAGTGCCTTTATGTATGCTCATCTACCCACATAACAGAGCCCTTTTGGGTTTCCACTGCTTTATTTTAAAAGGAACACTTTCACTTTAATGAGCATATTTTCTTCCTCCTAGGAAACTATGTTATAATAGCAAGGTTGGAAATGACCTAGAAACAAGCCTGTCAGCCCTCCGTTAGCCTTGCCCTGGCCACCCCTGCCCATCAACAGAAGCATTCCTGTGTGTTAAAACAGGCTGATGTTCCAGGGTCTGGACTTTAAAGTGCTAAGTGCATGCAGATAGTCGCTATGCTACAAATTTTAGTGAGTCTAGTATTCACTAGAAAAGCTTCTATTTTTGGTTCCTCTATCAACTTGTTTTGAAACTCAGACAAGCCATTTAACTTTTGTGTCTAAAAAGAATCATTTTTAAAATAGTAACCTTCTAGGGTCATAGGACCCTTCAGAAGTCCGTATATCAGCAGATGTTTGAGAGAACTGTATGTGAATCCTACATAGGTGAGGAGTTTTCTAACTAAATTCACTGACTATAAAGCTGGGGCTCATGAAATTAAAGAACTAGATTTTCATTCATTCCAATATGGTGTAAAATATTTCTCTTAAATGAAGTACAATAGAAACAAATAGGAGTGTTCTGAATTTAGTGGTAGAGAAAAACAACCTTCTTCATTTTATTCATATGAATGTATTTCAGAAAGTTCGTGGAAAAATAAAATTAAAAGATAATACCAGTCTTTCTCAAACTCTTTGAAGTACCCTCATATACAGTTTATGTATACAAACATGGTAAATAATCCAAGGACTTTTATTTTAATAATTAAAGAATGCGAATGTTTTCCTGAAAACACATAACTGCATTTCAGTAGAAACATGTAGATAATATTATTTTCCTGTAATGACTCACAGCTAACGAAAGAGGAAAACTGAAAATGTGCTGAGACCACGCATGTCACAATCTCCAAGAAGAGACAAGCTTAGAGGTTACAAGCCGACCTCTATCATCAGACAGATCAATGTCTGAATCCAGGCTCCACCACTTACCAGCTGTGTGACCTGGCGCAAGTTACTTCACCTCTCTGTGCCTTTGTTCCCTTCTCTGTCACGAACTACAGTCCCAGTATAGTGGAAAGCTCTCCAAATTGGAATGCCCTTACTCTGCAACTAACTAGCTGTCAAAACCAGGTCAAGCCACAGCTTCTCTGGACCTCAGTTGGACATTAGCTATCAAAACCAGCATCCTTAGAGTTTCCTCGGTTCTGACCTAGAACCTCAGAACTTCCAATTTCTAACTTTCCTTCAAAGACTCTCACCAGAACATTCAATGCCGTCTCTCTTCTGCTACTTACATTCTCACCCATCTCCTCTATTCATGACAGTGCTATGCTGAACTTCTCAGAGGATCACAAAACTGCTGGGATGGAGTGCCCCCTGTCCCACTCAGCATCCCTCCCATGAAGCAATTCCTGTAACACCACCACCCACTACTAGGTTCCGTGGGACTCAACATTTATTCTTTGAGCAAATACAAATATCCTGAGCATCTGCTTCCACAAGGCTCTGTGCTAGGTCCTGGGGATATACAGGTAAATCAGACACAGATGCTTGCCCTAAAATGTTTGGAGTCCAGTAGGGTTAACAAACAAAAAGGACACAAAAAGGACATTATTATGTGTGGGTGCTCAATTATGATGGCACAGAGCAGGAGGAGGTGACCCTGAGATCAGAGTAGGAGGAAGAAAAGGAGCCTGGGGGAGGCAAAGTTTGTCACTCCAGCCTAGGTGATAGCACACACGGGCATGAAAATCTGAAGCCCCAGAAGTGGCTCAGCACTGCACTAGATGCTCAGGAGCAGATGATCTGATCTCAAAGAGATTATGTGGGAGACAGCCCAGTGTGGAAAGTGAGAGAACAGGGATTCACACCTATCTGAATTCATAGCATGTTGTTTATCTGTTTATCAAGAATTTCTTCTACTAGAAAGTCAGTCCTGCAAAGGCAGAGGGGCTTTGCCGGTGGGTTTCACCCCTCTATCCCTGGCACCTAGAATACAGCCTGGCACACAGTAGGAAATTAAATACTTTTTAATGAATGATGGAATTGATAAGATGCCACCAAAATGCAGTGTACTCCTTCTGGAACACATCCAAACAGCAAGCCATCAAAACTGCCTTAGAAAGAAAGCTCTCTATCAACAAAAATCCATGTGTGGAATCACACATGAAGATTTTCTCTGAACTCAGGAATCCACGATCGATTTAGGTGAGAAGGAATATGGGGGAGGACAGAAAATATAGTGAGGGGAGAGCCTGTGAATCACAGAACAATTGAGCACCTATGACACAAGTGCTCAGTAATCTTTTGAAAAGCCAGGACTGTGCCTGCCATTTATTCCAAACTTACATTGCATTTGTAAATTGCAGTTACAACAAATGCCTGCTGTTTTCCTTTTAACACCAGCCCCTCTGGAGCAAGCAAAGCCTGGGGTCCGGCAGATAACAATGCTGAGCAGAGCAGGAAGGAAGGCTCTCAATGATGCAGGAAAGGAAGAGGCTTTGAGGGCAGACCAGGAACCACATCTCAGCTCTGGCCTCACTAAGGCTACTGTGTGGCCTTTGGCAATTGAGCCCCCCACCCTAAACTTCCAGCTCTTCACCTGGAAGATGAGAACCCTCTACTCAGCAGGGTTGCTTTGAAGGAGGGAATAGAATAAGTCCTGTAAATGCCCTAGCACAGAACAAATGTAGAAACTGACCAGTAGTCATGTTCTAGGACTATATTCAGCCTAGTGAAATTCCCAGGCCACCGGCAGCATCAGAATCAATGGAGAAGCCCATCCCCCCACCCTCAGATATTCTGACTTGGTGCATCTGAGATGGAGCCTTCAGTAGTTTAATGACCTCCTTAGATGATCCTGAAGCAGAGCTAAGAGGAGGACAACAATTACACTACAGTGCCAATAAAATTGTCATCACATGCAGCTAAAAGCCTTAAACATCATGCCTGCCACTCTTACTGCCCAGCCCTCCAAACCCTATTCAGGGAAACCTCATGTAGGAGAAGTAATCAAACTCTGACTGTAATAGAGGCTGAATATTTATGCTGCCAAATAAGAGTTTCTGTGGATGTTGTTTCCTCTCCTCCACATTACATCAAATTCACATTGTTTGCCTCGGCCCATTAAAACCCAATGGATTTTTCTTCTGACATCAGCAATGTTAAGCACTTCAGAAATAAATTTACACGATGTGCACTAGCTCAGTAGTACAAGCTTGTTTTTATAGCTCTAATCTGACTGAGTGGGCAGGAACCTCACGGGGGAAAGAAGGAAGAACAACAGATCTAAAGAACAAATAACACCTTCTGTTACAGCAGAGTCTGCCACCTTGACATTTCCTATTCACTCAAAGTTCAAATGCTCAATGACAGATCGAACATCTTTTTCAGGTAACACACCAAAGATCTCAAAGCAAGGCGACAGCACTCAACCCCTAAAGGCCAATTTTGGTGGCATTGCCAGCCACCCCATATTTTACTGGGAGATAATTGCCTAATCATTTCAGGACTTCAGTTAGAATTCAATGGTTCCCAAAAGCTGGTCTAAGGACCTGAACCAGACTAGAAGCCTCAGAATGACATGGGTAAGATTCTAAATATACATATTACTTGTTCCCATGCTCCAGAAATTCTGATCCAGTAGACCTAGGAGGGTCCCTGGAGATTTACAGTTCAAATGTTCCCCAGCTGATTTGGAAGTATAGCTAGGTTTGGAAATCACTGACCTAGATTCCATAGAGCCTGCCTTCCCTTCACCTGATCCCTTCATCCCGTCCCATGTTGCCTAATGCCTGGGCAGATGTGTTGAGGTGGGGCTCATGTAGCTTCCCTTGTATTAAGGCAAAAATTCAATATAATGGATAAAGCAAGGGTCCTGGGATCAAAGAACTGACTGTCAATCCTGGCTATGCCACTTAAGTGCTGTGTGACTATGCGCAACCTATTTAGCCTCTCTGAGCCTTGCTTTTCTCAGCTTTAAAAGGAAACAAATACTAACCACTCTGTAGCAGTGGTTCTCAGCCTTGCCTGCTCAGGCAGGCAACAATCACCTGGGCAGTTCTTCACAGCAACCACAACAAGTGCATTATTATTCCCACTCTACAGATGAGAAAAATAAGGCTCAAGAATATAGGTAACTTGCCCAAAGAAACACAGCTTGTCAGCCAAGAAACTGAAATTCAAACCCAGGATTGACTCCAATGCCCACAATCTTTTCAACAAGTCAGTCTTGGTCTCCACTGAAATCACCTACATAAAATATTTAGTGTGAAGCCTGGTACATGGTATGTCCTCAAGTCATCTGTTTCCTTCATTCTACTTCCTAGTTTATCAGTGATGTTGACTTTATACCAATCCTACCCTAAGACATATAAATAAATACAATCCTCTCTAAGTTGCCACAGCTGCCTGACAGCCTAAATAGTCTCCCAAAGCTGCTTATAAAGAAAAATATTTTGCATTCCCTAGGTTAAACAACAGCCCTAAAAATAAAGCGAGGAGGAAGAGGTGGAAAGTTCACCACCTAACATTTGTGCTAGGCCCTGGGAGGTGCCTCACGGTCCTGTTACTGCAATCGCTCCTGGAAGGCAGGTCCCCTAGGCACCTTCTCTTACCAGGGCTCTGAACTCCATACTGCTCTGGATACCCCCCAACTTGCTCACTCCCCCACAGACCATTCCTGCCCTTTGAGTTCTTCTTCCGTAAATAGTATACCCACTGAGTCCTTCCAACTCCTCTCTGAACTCTGACCTTCTGTGACCTTAATGGAAACCTGCCTTCCCCTCCCCTGTAGCCCAGTTGTCCTCACCTCCTATGTCTCAAGACCAGGAAGGGAGGCATCCCCCTGACTCTTACTGCTTCCAGTGATTTCCCTCCCTTCTTCCTCCACAATCCCTGCTCTTTCTGCATCTGGCCATGCCACTTTCTGCCCATCCTCACACACCTCCTGCGCATGCTGTTTCATTTCCTGAAGAATCCAGCTTCCAGATGTCAGAGGTTTCCTTCTCCATCTCTAACTCCTTCATCAATCTCAGTGACTTTAACATCAAAGGCCTACCTGAAAAGCCGGTTTCTCTGTTCCTTTATTTCCTCACCTGAACCTTTTTCCTCCTCAGCATGGCCACATCCTGTGCCCTGTCTTCATCAGTGACTGTACCCCCTTGAATCCCAATGCGAGCATCCCCCAGCTGTCTGTCCACCTTCCCTCCTTCCAGCTCGCCTACTCTACGTTCACTGCAAACATTCTTCAGACTTCTTTAGACATTCAGTCCATGAAACCCACAGCTTTTTTACCATCCTCACTCTGCCTTCACTTTCTTCTCTGTCTCCATCATCATAGTCACTCTAATCACTCCCCTGCAAACATCTGCTGCTCCCGCCTCTCTGCCTTTCTGTGTTATGCTATCCTGGCATAACTCCAACACTGATGGAACCCAAATATCCACCAGCTTCAAGCTCACATCCAAGCAGATGAACACTTTGGGGTGGGGAGGAAATCACACAACCAGGTTGACTAGCTGCATTTTACATTCATGAGCACAGACTTTAAATAAGTAATCGACGCTGCCCACTAAACCTAAAATGTTTTCCTATCAAGTTTGCCTTCTCCCTTCCTGAATTGATCATCTCATATCTTCCTCTTGCTCAAACATAACACATAGCCTTAGCTGATGATCTCACTTAAAAATTCCCTGAAGAAATGGCAGCAAGCAGAAGGTAAATCTCTCATCTTTGGACACATCATCTAAGCCACCATGTTCTCCGTCTTCCCTCCTCATAGAGGAAAGTGTCACTTCATTTACTAAAGGGTCCCTCCTTTTTTGCTTTTAATTAGACATTAAAATTATAGGACATTCCTGCTCACTTACACCCTACCACCACACCAACAGGGCTCCAGATCATAGGGGATTACAGTTAAAAAGACCCCAAGCTACAAACTCCCCAAGGGGAGTACCTAAAGACAAGAGAGGGGACAAAAACAGGAACACTAGGGAAACATGAAGGCTCTGGCATCTACAGCTACAGCAAACATTAAACACAACCCACCTCCTAGCCAGATTAAATAAAACCTCATATCAAAGGCCTATTTACCTCAATTCCTACTGCCCAGTACATCACATCTGGCTTTCAACAAAAAAGTACAAGGCATACTAAAAGGCAAGAAAAAACACATTCCAAGGAGACAAGCTATCATCAGAATCAAACTCGTATGACAAAGATGTTGGAATTATGCCTGTCCTTAACAGACAGGAAACTTAAAATAACTATGATTTAAAATGTTAAGGGTTCTAATTGAAAAAGTAAATGGTAATGAAAGCTGAAAGACAAAAACTCCTTTTTTAAAAAAACTCTTTTAAAAAGGAAATGCTAAAAATCAAAAACACTGTAACAAATGAAGAATGCTTTCCATGGGCTCATCAGCAGACTCAAAATGGCCAAGAAAAAAATCAGAGCTTGAAAGTGAATAGAAAATTCCCAAATGAGAGAGAAAAAGAGGGAAAGAAAACTAAGGAAAAAAAAAATGACAGATCATTTCAACAACTGTGGAGCAATATCAAAAGGCATAATAACATAATTGCAATCAGAATTCTAGGAGGAGAAGAAAGGAAGAAGAAATATTTGCAGCAATAATGACTGAGAACTTTCCAAAATTAATGACATACAGCAAACCACAGATCCAGGAAGATCAGAAAACACCAATCAGGATAAATACCAAAAAAAATTAAAACTACACCAATGAAAAACTGCTGGAAAACCAAAGACAAAGAGAAAATCTTGAAAGAAGCCAGACCCTTACCTATAGAAGAAGAATTACAGAAGACTTCTCATAGGAGGCCACATAAGCACAAGCGTGGAGTGAAATACTTAAAACATATTGTAAAAATCCACCCAGTTAGAATTCTATATCTAGTGAAATTATCCTTCAAAAGTGGAGGAAATATAAAGACTTTCTCAGACAAGCAAAAATGGGGAAAATTCATCACCAGCTGACCTGCCATGCAAGAAATGCTAAAAAAAGTTCTTCAGGCAGAAGAAAACTATACATGTCAGAGACATGGACCTACAAAAACAAAGATCAAGTGTCAGAGAAAGAATAAAGGTAAAATAAAATCTTTTCTTTTTCTTATTCTTAATGATCTAAAAGAAAGGAATAGACCCTTTTGAACAATGTTTATTTGACATAAAAAAATATTTTTAAAGAGACTAGCGTGTAAGTGTCTAATACAGAGCTCTGGAATAGCCCTGGGCAATCTAGTAGCTCAACGATTGGTAAACTAGGGCCTGTGGGACAAATCTAACCTGTTGACAGTTTTTGGATAGTCTGTGTGCTGAGAATGATTTTTATAATTTTAGATGTTGAAAAAAGTTGAAAGAAGAATATTTTATGACACATGAAAATTGTATGAAATTCAAATTTGTGTCCATAAAGTTTTATAAGTAAAGTCCCAATTGTTTACTTATTGTCTATGACTGCTTTTGCACTACATGGCAGAGCTGAGAAGTTGCAACTGAGACTGTATGGCCCACAAAGCTCAAAATACTTAGTATTTAGTCGTTTGCATAAAAAAAATTCCCGACCCTTGAACAAGCCCAAGCACTTTGTTTTTCAGAGGACAACACTAAGGCCTGGGAGCAGGGGGGGGGCG
>NW_007735603.1:40567-41946 GCF_000696425.1 Galeopterus variegatus
TCCTATAATGAGGATCTATCTTGTAACAGACCAAACCTCAAGAACAACAAGAAAATCTGGATAAAATATACAAAAATGGGCTACCAAGGCAATGAGGACCTATGGGACCAAGATCCAAGAGAAATGAGAAGTACAGAGACAAGCCTGACATCCCATGTAACTATCGCTTTAAGGCATTGAGTCAAATTCGACATCTATTCATGAAAATACTCTTAACAAACTTTGAATGTAAGGGAACTTGCTTAATCTGATGAAGGGTATTTGCAAAACACTTACAGCAACCATAATACCTAACAGTCAAGCTTTGAAATCCTTCCCACTGAGTTGAGAAATGAGACAAGGATGCCCACTATCAACACTCCTAGTCACCATTATATTAGAGGTCTTAGCCAACGCAACAAGTAAGAAAAAGAAATAAAGGTCACAATCATTAGAAAAGAAAAAGTAAAAATGGCTTTACAGATAATTTATTTCTGTACATGGAAAATCCACAATAATCTACAGAGAATTATTAGAATTAATAAATGAATTTAGCAAAGTCATTGGATACAAGGTTAATATATAAAATTCAACTGTATTTCTATATATCAGCAACAATCAGAAAATGTTTTTTAAAGGGCCGGCCCGGTGGCGCACTCGGTAGAGTGCGGCACTTGGGAGCGCGGCAGCGCTCCCGCCGAGTGTTCGGATCCCATATAGAGACCGGTCCGCTCACTGGCTGAGCNGGGGGGGGGGGGGGGGGGGGGGGGCAAGTTGTATTCCAGCACCACCCTGCTGATTAGTAAAAGGGACAGCATTAGAAGTCGGGTCTTGAGATCCCAGATGCCTCTCCTCACATGAGAGGACTTACATCTTGTAAGCATGGACTCTAAGATTATAGTTTATAATACTACTGACGGTGGGGACTGCAGAAGTAATACCTTATTGTTCTCTTATTTTGCAAGAAAGACTGTATGACTACCCAAGAAGCAGTAGGAGTGACAGAGAAGCTTTGCCAATTTTATACACAAGAAGGGAATGATTAAGAGATTAAGAGGATGACATGTTCCCAAGGGACCCAAGAAGAAGAGCACTCCTGTTGGTTTGTTGGGTTTTTTTAAAGAACGTCAGTTTTTTTCCTTAGGATTTCATTGTTTTCCTTTTTTTTTTCTTTGAAAAGAACAGATAAAATCAGTATGTTTATACCCTAAAACTAGGCATTTAAATGTAATATAAGGTGCGTCTCTTCTATGACTTCATAATACATATGCTTGGAGCAGCAATAGTAAGCTTTTCCTCCTCTTAAGATAGCCAAATTTAACAACAACAAAAAAAGATCTATTCATAAAGCTCACCAGCCAGAAGCAATATAGATCAAAGAAACTGAATAGGTTCCTGAA
>NW_007735603.1:43197-44524 GCF_000696425.1 Galeopterus variegatus
GGCCCGGTGGCGCACTCGGTAGAGTGCGGCACTTGGGAGCGCGGCAGCGCTCCCGCCGAGTGTTCGGATCCCATATAGAGACCGGTCCGCTCACTGGCTGAGCACGGTGCGGACGCGACACCAAGGGTTGCGATCCCGTTGCCGGTCGCAGTACAGGCGCGACACCGAGGGTTGTGATCCCGTTACCGGTCACGAAAAAAAAAAAAGAAAGTGTTTTTTAAAGATACAATTTATAACAGCATCAAATAACTTCAAATACCAGGAATACATTTTTTTAAAAATATGCAATATCTTTACAACATGGAAGGATACAAAAACACTAACAGAAATGATCTAATAAATGGAGGGATAGAGATTCAATGCAATCCCAATTAAAATCCCATCAAAAGATGATTTTAAAATTTGTACAGTAATGCAAACAGCTAAAAATAACCAAGGGATCTTTAAGTAAGAACAAAGCTTGAGGACATACACTACTGGATATCAAGACTTATTTTAAAGCTCAAGTAATTAAGACAGTGTGTTATCAGTATTAGGATAGACAAATCAGATGATGGAACAGACTAGAAAGCACAGAGACGGACCCACATAAATATGATCATCTGATTGATAACAAAAGTGACATTTCAGAACAGTGGAAGAGAGTTTTCAATATGTGGTTCTGGGTTAATTGGATATCCATATGGAAAACAAAATAAATAAGATTTCTTTCTCACACCATTGACAAAAATCAACCCCAGGTGGATTTTTGACCTAAAGATAAAAGGCAAAACAATAAAGCTTTTATAAATTAAAATAGAGTAGCTTCATGATCTTAGAATAGGCAAAAATTTCTTATGCAGGCATAGAAAATAATAACCATAAACAGACTGATATACTGCATTGTCTTAAAAGTAAGAAGATCTATTCATCAAAAGAGAATGAAAAGCAAGCCACACAGATGAGAAAAAAATATTTTAAATACATATGACTTGTAAAAGTATTTGTATTAGAAATTTATTTTTAGGGCCAAGCCCGTGGCACACTCGGGAGAGTGCGGCACTGGGAGCGCAGTGACGCTCCCGCTGTGGGTTCGGATCCTATATAGGAATGGCCAGGTGCGCTCACTGGCTGAGCGCGGTGTGGGTGACACCACACCAAGGGTTGCGATCCCCTTACCGGTCATGAAAAAGACAAAGACAAAAAAAAAAAAAAAAGAAAAAGAAATTTATTTTTAAAAAGATGACTCCTAAAACTTTATAAGAAAAAGATAGACAATCCAAAAGAAAAATAATCAATAAACTTGAACAAGCACTACAAAATATGAGTAAAAGTGGAAAAAAAAAAA
>NW_007735603.1:44972-46788 GCF_000696425.1 Galeopterus variegatus
CGTGCTCCATGACCCAGCAATATAGTCTTAGGTGTGTACCAAACAGAAATGCATTTGTATGTACAACATAAAATACATACAAAAATATTCATAACAGCACTATTCATAATATCCCTACACTGGAAATGTTTCAAATATCCATCAACAGAAAATGAATAGTTTGTAAAATATCACCAAGTAGAATGCTACACAGCAGTAAAAATGAATAAACTACTGCTACACATCAAACATGGATGAATGTCTGAAACAGTGTTGTGCATAAGCAGCCAGAAAAAAAGAGTACATACATATATGTATAAGTCCATACATATTTCATATTTCTCAAAAATGAGAAAGCTAAGGTGTTAGAAATCAGGTTAGTGGTTGCCACTGGGTAGAGTGGATTGCATACTTACTGGGAGGGCAAATGAGGTGGTTTCTAGAGGAATGGTAATATTCTGTTTCTTCAACTGGGAGAGATAACACAGATGTGTTTACTGTTTAAAAATTCACTCAGCAATGATTTGTGCACTTTTCTGTAAATATGCTATGCTTCAATGGAAGTATATGTTTAAAAAAGAATAATGCAGGGCCGGCCCCGTGGTGCACTCGGGAGACTGCGGCGCTGGGAGTGCAGCGACGCTCCCACCACGGGTTCGGATCCTATATAGGACTGGCTGGGGCGCTCACTGGCTGAGCGTGGTGCGGGCGACACCACACCAGGGGTTGTGATCCCCTTACCGGTCACGAAAAAGACAAAAAAAAAAAGAAAAAGAATAGTGCAGATAAATTCACATCTGGGAGAAGGACACAGCATCTCTACTTCTCAAGACAGCAGGTGAGCTGTCTCATGTACAGTGATGCAAAAAGTGATTAAGTGACACCACAGCAGGGTTATGGTGGCAGGAATGGTGAAGGAACCAGAGACGTGTATGTCACCACTACCTGGACTGGCCTCTATGTTTGTGCAGTGGGCATAAACAAGAAGCAATAATCACTGCACGAGAAAACGAGTATGGAAGTAAAATGATATGCAAATACATACAATTAAAGGAACGCTTCACCATAACTTCCCTGGGTTGGAAAGTCTTCCAACTCATAAAATATTTCAGAACTCCCACAGTGGCTAAAATACTCTACATTTGTTCTTAATAACTTTCTACTGCCCAGCAAATAAAATTCAAAGGCCTGCAGCCAATTTAGAAGATTGAGGAGATGACTGTTTCTGGTTGCCTCGTGCATCTTCCTATCAAATTTGCTGTTTCTGGTAAGGAAGGATGGGCCTGTGAACTGTCCTGACTACATCATGCCTTATCACTAGACACAAAGACTGGGCCAACAGAGACATATGACTAATCAGGACCAAAGTCCTTCCCTGAGACTGAGATAAGGAAACTGGGAGAAAGAAGATCCCTTCCCTGGGAGGTGACTGCGTTGAAAGGATGCAAGGGTAGGAATATTAGTGATCATCTCCTTTTTCTCTAGTATCACAGAAGGAGGAAGTTAAGAAGATGAAGTGTCAAGTGTGGGTGCTGACAATATCAATCACTTAAGCTCCTGGATCCAACCATACCTGAGTTTTCAGATATATGGCCAGATAAACTCATATTCATTTAGATTTTGCATGAGTTCAGTCGGGGTGATCTGGCGTGTTTTCTTTTGTCTGCATCCAAGAAAACCCCAAATCCCCATCATTATCATCACCGTTGCCATAAATATGTGACATTCAAGCCCCTCCATAAACTGGCCCCAACTTGCATTTCTATCTTTTCAATTACTCTTTGTCTTCATATATCCAACAACACAGCCAGTCTCAACCACGGAAAACTTTCCCCAA
>NW_007735603.1:47479-49430 GCF_000696425.1 Galeopterus variegatus
ACTCTTTGTCTTCATATATCCAACAACACAGCCAGTCTCAACCACGGAAAACTTTCCCCAACCAAGAATCCCCAATAGGCAAAGTTCAACTTAAAACAGTCCAAACACATTTTTGATAGCCAACTAGTCATTCCTGTTAAGAATTAAAAAATATAAAACACTGGGGATTAGAAACATAATTTTTTAAGGTGGGAGAGGGAAGTCATAAGGCACATGGCAAGCAGGGGAAGTGATTTGTCCAAAGAAGCTTTCCAAAGCTAAAGGAAGCCAAAAAAATGAAAACCTGGAATTGACAGCATACGCTTTGGCATGACGCTGAATACCCTATGCACTGGGGTGAGCTATCTAAGGACTTCCTAATCAGTCATGACAAGTAAATTAAATAAAGTTTATCCCAAGATTTATTATCCACTTTACCCTTGAGCCACAAGGAGATCCAGGAGTGAGTGGTCAACCTCTCCCAGTTTGAAAGGCTTTGAATGTTTGGACAGAGAGCCTGACACAGTGGAGGGAAATGCCCATTAGCATAAGAATTGTGCATTGACTGTAATAAAGCAAAACCACCTGTAAGCATTTCACTGCAGGGGAATGATATCCTGGAAAACAGTAGGAAGTAGCTCGAAATCCATTGTGGCACACACTCTAGTATCAACATCAAGTGGGTAAATTGTCACTCATAATCTACTTCTGTTTTCTCATTTTACTTTCAGTAAACATGACAAATATTTATTAAACAGTTTTGCTTGCAACCTAGATTTCCCTTATCCCTATTTTCACTTAAGTTTTAAGTTCATCAGCATGGACTTCTCCTGCCAGAAAGGTTTTGAAGGACCTGACTCTAAGTAAGAACGTATTAAGTATTCTTTGCACACTCTTTGCTCTTTGCCACCTCTGTCCTTTTGTTTACACTAAAGCGCCTCAGGCACACCCTTGCCACCCCTCTCCTCTGGTCCCATCTCTGCAGGCCCCAAACTCCTTGGGGAGTGAATCCCCAGTGAATGGGATCTTCCAAGATCCCATTCATCTACTCAACCTCTTCCTGAAATCTCTCTGTGGGAAGTAATCTCTCCCCCTTTCCATTTAGGTGTGACTTGCTTACCATGTTGTGTTTCTCTTTTTCTCCCACAGTATACTAAGTTTCTTGAAAACAGGAGCCATACCTGATTAATCATCACCTGGAAAAGGGTCTTTGACAGTGAGATTTACTGCCTGATATGGACAGGCAGGCCAAGGAGCAGGGAAGAGCAGCAGAGACCGTAGGCCAGCTGTGACCTGGGGTAGGAAACCTCTGCCCCCAACCCCATTAAGAGTTGACTAAACCAGAGATTGTTTCCAGGGACAATCTCTCTTTCAGTAAAGCTCTCAAGCAACCACACCTTCTCAGCCCTATTCTGCAACTGGGAAGTATGCAAATCAATAGTGTTAAGCTACTTTGTCTCATGTCACACACCCCTGGCCCCAGAAACCAGCAGCCTACCCCCTAAACTACCTGCTGTACTGAAAATGAAAGTGCTTTCCCCTAAAAAAAAAAATCTAAAATATAATCAATACATTTATTCTTTGTGAACGCGTCCTTTCTATTTTGGCCAGCTGCTGAATCAGTCTTTGTATTAGGATGTACATTCAGCAAAATAATATAATGGCACCTTCCGGCTTGGTTTGAATCTGAACACTGTAGCACTTACATAGCAGTTTACAGGAAAAATACGTTGGACTCTTTTTAAAGTTGTCTTTTTTCTAGAGAGGTCAGAAACAGAAAAAAATGGAATCAGCTCAAACAAGTGTTTCTCTTGGATTGGGCAGTGGAGATCTACATAATATTTTCTGAATTGGAATTACTTGTTAGTGATTTTAAAAATGAATTTAAAATACGACAACAACAGGGTTTTCTGAGCAGCATATACTCTTTGCTTTAACACAGTCCTCACCTATCCCTAATGCCTTTCCAACC
>NW_007735603.1:49824-56626 GCF_000696425.1 Galeopterus variegatus
CTTTCCAACCCCGAGGGCCAGTGCTAGATGCATTCATCAGCACACAAGTGGTTGTTTTGCTTTTAGAAAAAAGGAAGTGTTTCGTACCCATGTCTTTATCAAAAATGGATCAGAGGGCCCCATATTTCAAGAAAAATGGGTATGTGTCTTTCTGAGAGTAAAAACTTTCTATATATTTAACACACAAACAAAGCATATTTTTGATGAAAAATACAACTTAAGTTACCATTGTAAAGAAGCTTCACTTGTTTCTCTCATCTACTTTACCTAACACGTCCTATTAGGTGTTTGAGTTTGCAACCCATTTTCTAATGCTTCTTCCTTCATTAATTCCACAAATAGTTTTTAAACAATTACTATGAACCCGAATCTGTGACAGATGCTGAAGTTACAACAGAGAATAAAACAAGTCCCTGCTCCTATGGAATGCATAGTCTAGTAGAAGGAGACAGACAATGTATAAATAAATACATATAATGCGATGTCACGGTGATAAAGCTATGAAGAGAAATAGAGCAGGAGTTTCTGTGTTAGCTAGAACGGTCTGGGATGACTTTGACTATGACAATTTTACAACAGGCATTAAAGGGCTTTCATCTACAAAAAATTTTACAGATGCTGATTGTTATTTTGAAAGATCAGCCCACCACTATACAACAGATCCACAGCTTTGTGGACTGGACAAATTTCTGTATAGGCAACCAATTTTTATCAAGCACTTACTATGTGTATGGCCTTGTGCTGAGGATGGGGACATAATTAGAATCAAAAATAGAACAACAACAACAAAAAAGACAAGCAGACTACAGCCCAGTGGAGGAGACAAACATTAAAGAAAAATTACAAACCAGGATTAAGGTCTCTTTATATCATGGATCTGAAGTGGGTCTAACCAGGTAAAATCACACAAGCAGTAAGAATGAAAGCTACAACTCTTTGCACCTTGCATCACACTCGTACCAAGCCATACCTTCACACCCACACCAGTCCTTCCTTCCTCCCATCTACCCCCGGCCCATAGCTGTCACTCTGCAAGTCAATAACTCAGCACACACTTACCAAACTCCTCTTATGTGCCAAGCACTGTAAGAAATACCAAGGATACAGAGAAAAAATAAAACATGGGCTTGCTCCAGATGCGGGTCACAACTTGGCACAAGAGATATCAATGTAGCAGCCTCTCCTCTCTTTCACTTCCTTCCTGCTGGTGATTAGTGACCATTCGCCTCAGGAAAATGGAGGCATCTGTGGCTACCATGAAGGAGATCCTCCCCTCTCTGCCTTCTGCCACATGCATGTCTGGAACCCTTGGCTTTCTACAGGCCTCCTCCAATCCCAACGTTAGAACTGTGAAGTGGGATTCTCAAAGGGACTTGGGAGTTCCTCACGTGCTAGACTGATGTAGCAAGTCTTCAGGAACAGGGGGAAAAAAAAAGGAACCATTATCCTGAAATATTTATTTCCCAACAGACTCATTATCAAAGTTATTAGAAAACAGATAGCACGGTGCGACCGTTCCATCTGTCAAGTTACTCTGCCTCCTCTGCCCAGTACTCTGCACAGGATCCTGTGTTCTCATGGTCACACACACTCAAGGGGTTTATTTGTTATTCTTATTTTGCAATGAGGAAATCAAGGTTCTGAAACACAATGAACAGGGCTTTTAAATGCCTGTTGTGCTACTTTAAGAGCAAACAATAGGAGTTCTCTGTCTGGGCTCTGGGTAGCCAGGTCTCAGTGAGTTTAACACAGCTGTTTTGGGTACTTCCAGTGGGGTGCCACTGCTAGTTCACATTCATGCAGGGGACCCTCATCTCAGAAGGCTTTGCATAATGGATGCTTCCACTTGGGCAAAAAGATAGCCTCTTGGGTAGGGCAGAAAGCAGTACTAGTGAATAAAGGAATTCTATCATGCAAAAATTTAAAGATGGCTTTTTCCTTTGATGATTTTACCAAACTATTTACGGAAGCCAAGACAGCTAGCCTCCACCACAATTCATTTTAATAGCCACAATTAAATGAGCATCTACTTTGTTCATATTCAAATAGTTACACATTTTTTAAAGTTTACATACATAAAAATGAGTATTCTCTGTTCTGTATGTTTCTAACACCTAAGTAGAAAGAAAGGATTAATTTTCTATTCAAAACGTAGCTGCACAAGGATGACCAGACGTTCTCAGTGGGGTATTTCAGCCTGCTGGAATCTCCTCACTATCAAATACACCCACCCAATGTCAGTAGAGGAAAGTGGTGAAGAACAACACCCTTTGGTGTCACGCCAACTCTGGCCTCATCTGATGCTGCCACTTATTAGCTTTGTGGACTTATGCAGGTTAATTTGTTTCTCTAAGTCAATTTCCACAGTCATAAAATGGGGACCCATCTCATAGAATGGCCATGGGGCTCTAATGAGCATTCTTTTGCCTTTTTTTTTTTTTTTTTTTTTTTTTTTGGTAGGAGAAAATGGAAGGTGTTTGGGCCATTGCTTATTTTACCTGCTGCTTTGGCAATTGGGGCAATTAACAGTGAGTCCCCCCAACTCTTCTTTTTTAGCACATGTGTATGTTGAAGAAAATGACTTGCCTCTTATTAGTCTCAGGGAGGCAACAGTGAAGCATTGGGTAAGCTTCATGGTTTGTAACATCTCAAGCAGGTACTACTAGTTGTTATTTAATGTAATTCATTAGGTTTAACATTCATTTTAACTGCCCGGTTGTAAGTATTTTTGCTTCCCTTGCAGTTCGAAGAACTGGGTTTCATGACTTACTATTACTCTTATTTCAGACTTAATGGTTCTAAATTTGGATGATTATTTTCTTTTTTCTTGACTACTTCAGAAAGTCCCTCCTCCCCCCAGAGAAAACTGATATTGATTAAACCAATGCTTAGTGAACACCTAGTGGCAGGTACTTTGCTGGGCACTGGGTAGAAAGATGCAAAGAAAGGTGAGACAGGGTTTTGCCCCCAAGGAATTTACCCTCTAGTTTTCAGTGTGGTCATCAGACCAGCAGAGTCAGCATCATCTGGAGACTCATGAGAAAAGTAAATTCTCAGGCTCCACCCCAGACCAACTGAATCAGACACTCTGGGGTGACCCCTTGCTGTCCGTGTTTGAATAAGCCCTCTTCAAACAAAGATCATCCTCATCAAATGTCAAAGCAACAAATATGTCATCAGCTCATTGAGCTAAATCTAAAAGTGTTATTATTTGTCTTTTCAGGAAACAGAGGCCCAAAAGCCAAAGGCCATAGGAGAGGTTGGTGGAGGAATTGCAACCAGGTCTCCCACCCTGAATGGCCAATGTTCTCTCTACTTCTTTTCTGATGCTTTAATCTCTACTTCTGATGGGGAGCCCCAAGTATTACTGGCCCAAAGTGCAAGCATTGCTTTTCAAAGAGCAGAGAAAGGGCTACCTACTCTCTTTGAAAATAAGGACCACAAAAATTAAAATCTGATCTATCAAAATCATCCAGTACACTAGCAGTAATTTCCCAAACCTTTAATACATATCGAAGTTCTATTTACAATACATTCGAAAATTTCAAATAAAAAAATCTATATATATATGTATTTGAAAATTGAGCAGGGGGGGCCGGCCCGGTGGCACACTGGATAGTGCGCCGCTTGGGAGGCGCGGCGGCGCTCCCGCCCGAGGGTTCGGATCCCACATACAGACCGGTTCCCGCTCACTGGCTGAGCGAGGCGCGGGAGCAACACCGAGGGTTCTGATCCCGTTGCCGTTCCCCGGTGAGCAGGGGGAGGGTAGAAATACAATGCATAACATAACTAGATAATATCAGGAAGAATATGCAGTTTGAAGAAATGTTAATAGTCATTCACTCTCTGTGGGGATTACAGATAATCTTTCTTTCTTTTTTCTTTTTAATATTTTCCTGAATCTTTCCTAATAGCTAAATATTACTTTTTTTTATCAGGAAAACAGTAAAACTATTTTTTGAAATGTTATATCCATATCACTCAACATGAAGATTTATTTTCTAACTCTATTTCTTTCCAGACAGCAGGATGGTGTGTGTATAGTAATTATTTATATCATGCCATATGGTACAATGAAGATGAAATTTGGCAAATATATTTCTTCCAGCTGGCACTGCAAATGAAGAGGTTAAATGCATTCCTAGGTTCAAAGCACTATGAATTAAGATGAGCTAACTATAAAGCTAAAGGAAAAATTAATCCCAGTATTGAGATATCCGAGAGCATCCCTTTTGAAAAACGCTTATGTGACACACAGCTCCTTTGTGACATCTCCCTGATGTTTAACCCCTGGCACAAAACAGAATGTTCATCAGTTCCTGGCAAAGTCTTAGGAGTTCAGAGGATAAAATGCATGGGAGATGATCAGAAATATAAGAAACAGAATGATCCTACTTTCACATAAAATTCTGTCCCTGTGGACAATAGGGCATCCAAAATTACTGGCAAATTTCATTGTCCAAAATACACTTAAATTTTTTTTTCTTTCTCAAGAAATGTTTGCTTACTTAAAAAATATTTACGTTGGCTATCTTATTCCACAAATCAAAAATAAGTAAATAAATAAACAGGCCTCATTTAAAGAGACATTTCTGTCATGAAAGCATTGTTGTAATGGTTCTACTTGATAGGACAAATTTGTTGCTGCAAAGAAACACTAGCATTGTTTTACTGAAACTCTCAGAATAGTAAACTCAGTGAATCTTAATTGAAATTTCTTAAAGGGGGCCAGCCCGTGGCTCACTTGGGAGAGTGCGGTGCTGATAACACCAAGGCCACGGGTTCGGATCCCATATAGGGATGGCCGGTTTGCTCACTGCCTGAGCGTGGTGCTGACAACACCAAGCTAAGGGTTAAGATCCCCTTACCGGTCATCTTTTAAAAAAAAAAGAAAGAAAGAAAGAAATTTCTTAAAGGAAATGGGGAAGTAAAGAACCAATGGAATGAATGTGGAAAAGGGAACAGTGGCTATCTCCTTCATCAAAATACCGCACAATAACTGACATTTCTACAATGTGCTGACTCTTTCAGGAAAGGATGAGTTATTGGGAATAGACTCCCTCTATATAGTTTATAGTACATGAGATCACCATATTTACACCACAATCTAGTTTAATAGTAGTATCAGAGAACTCAGGAAGATTTATCACCTTGGCTGTCCCTGTTCAGCCTGCAAGTTTGGTTTACAAAGGTGCCACTCAACTCTGAGGAGTCTCAAATTTCCCTCAGTCCCCTACCTTCTTTCACAGGGTAGTCTCACCCATTGCAAGATGAATAAATTAAGAATGAGAATAAAGAATATACAACTCAAAGTTTCCCACCAACAGCCCAGTTCCCATTCCATACAATTATCCATCCTCCTCTGAAAATAAGAACCTTGTCCATGGCATATTAAGCTAAACCTAACAGCTCCCTTTCAGTCTAACACTGAAGGACCACACACACAAACTTGTAGCCCGTTCTCTAACTCCATTCTGAGACTTACATGCCCAGCGTTTATTCTTCCTTCTCTCACCGCCTCTGGATGAGAGGTATTACCTAATCCTGATTATTTTTGCAGTTTTACTTTGGAGGTGCTAAAAGGTATCGATCAGAACCTACCTGCAGATCCAGTTCCTAAGCATTGATAAATGCCGAGGGAACAATTCCAAGCCAACAAGACCCAAAATATCTTCAATGTGTAGCATAGAAATGCCACTCCTCTCCACGAGAAAGAAAATAACGTTCCTACTCCATCAATTTAAAAAAAAAAAAAAAAGGAAATACAGCAGCTTTCATTCTGAACAAAATTAGATTTTCTGGGTCACTTTCCCTATCTCACTGGGCCACTTTTACGCAGCCTGACAGTGACTGTAAACACGGTCCCGTTACGCAGGCGGTTTAGATGTCACCCTCTCCTCTCGGAGCGAGTCCCTCCCGTTTCCTTTCCTACCGCAGTTCCCAAACAACACACCTCACCCCCGCCCCTGCCCTCGCACCTCACCGCGGAGACTCGACTTCTTTTCTTCCAAACCACAAATGGGCGAGCTTATTCTGAGAAAAAGTTAATGAATGTCTGCTTTTGCCGTTCAGCTGCCCTCCCTGCGATGACAAAATCTGAAGGCTGGAAGTACCTGAAAGCACCTTCCGTCCGCACTCTCGTCCCGGTCGGTGAGCGCTCCACACCCAGAACCCCTGGAACATGCTTTATATGCAGACCTGCACCCATCCCACACAAGTCCCCACCAGCTTGCCAACCACTTATGTAAGCTCGTGCTGCTACAGTCCCAAACTACAGACACACACACGCCGGCACCTGTCACACATCCGAGCTGGACAAGCACCCACACCCAGGAGATGAAATCAACACAAATGAATTGGGGGGGGGGGGGCAGTTTAAAACCGTCTTTCCCCCGTTTGTTTCCTGCCCATTTTTGTCACATCTACAATTACCTTAGCAACCAAAGAATTGCTTTGACTCTCCCTCCGGCTTCTGAATATCTCCTAAAGCCAAGCTGGCGCCAGGGTCATGATAGAGCTGGAGAAGACCAGGGAGCCGGGGACCTGCAGCCTCTTGGGGGCGGCGGGGAAGTCAAGTCCGTCTCCGCTCGGCTCTCCAAGGTCTCGCCCCCTCTTGTCGAGTTTCCGCGGTGGCGGGCGCAGAGGCTCAGCGAGCGGAGAGCGAAGCCCCGGGCCCGCAAGGAGGCGCGGCGGGTCGCATGGTGCCAGGGCGCGGGGCGCTCGGGGTGTCTCCAGCGCGCTCCGGGCCGGCCTGGCTCTCCGCGCTCCCGGGCGCTCGCCCCTCGCCCGCCTCCGCCGCCCC
>NW_007735603.1:57626-69581 GCF_000696425.1 Galeopterus variegatus
TGGCGCCGGCACCTGAGCCCGGGCGGAGCGGCGCAGGGAGGGGCCGGCGCCAGGGCCCCGGAGCGCATCCGCAGGGCGCCGCCGCCCGGCTCACCTGTCCCCAGCCGCACGGAAGGTGCAGACTGTGATTTGCCCAGGGACGAGAAAACCTAGAAATTTTTGGCACTTTAGCAGCCACCGAGAAAACTGCGAGACTGGCTCAGCCAGGCGCAGGAGGCGCCTTTCGTCAATTCTAAGCTGGCCGTGTGCGGAAACTTTAGTGGCGTCAAGGTTATCTTAGGGGTTCCCGGGCGGGGGTGGTGGGCCCGGTAGCATCTGAATCCCTCACGGACGGGTAGCTGGCGCCCTGTAAATTAAAATAGGCCACCGCGATCGTCAGCGATACTGTCACTAACCTCGTCATTTTTATTTATTCGACATACACACCGCACCCTGTATTTGGAGTGTTTTATAATCATTCTTATGTGGAACACTACAGAAGAACTTTCCAGAAAAATTAGCTCTACAGATAGTCTTGGGAGAAGAAGAAGAAAAGTTGAAAACAGAAAATGAGAAAGGGTAACTGAAACTGACGACTTTCTTTTACGTGGGAGTTTTGAATTTTGATGTTTAGTTAAAGATTCCGTAAGCTGCAGGTGGAAATAGGATAAAATTGTTGGTGCTGGATGGTAACCATAGGATTTGGGTGCAATAGCCAGGTTATTGTTAGGTTCGGTGAGAGGGAGAAAGACCTGAGCCAGGCGCTATTTCAGTCAAGAAGCTTTATTCCACCAATGTGGAAGGGAGACTGAGTCAGATCCGTTCCCCTGAACAAAGGAAAGCAGGAGGTTTTTAAGACTTTGAGGGTTCTGGCAGAGTACTGGGCAATTTCAAAATCAGTGGTATGCAAGGTTATTGGACCACGGCCCATGTGGTCCAATTGTCTTAAGCTGGCCATGAGCCTAATAGTTATCAATATCAAGAATAAATTCTGTGTCACCAGAGGGGGAAAAAAATCTTGAAATAAAATACTTAAATGCCTTAAGGATGGATATCCTGGACTCTTCATCCACATGAGTCCACAGGTTGAAATTAAAGTCTCCTTCCCAACATGCGTCTTTTCCCACTATTTTACATTGATTCATGGATGTATTCATTTTTTTCATCCAATAAACAATAATTAGCACCTGCCGTGTATTAGATCCTCTGCTAGCATTAGAAATAGATAATAAGAGCAGTGCTTGCCCTCAAGTGTCCCCATTCAATGGGACAGTACACAAGCACATTAGTGCATTAAGATGGGCCTAGTACTGGGAAGAGGTGCCACCAAAACCTGAAGGAAAACCCTGCAACCAAGATATGCCACACCCAAACCAGTGAGTAAATTGAGTATCAGTACATGTCCCAGTAATTTATTAAAGTTAAAATATAAAATCTTTTCTTCCCAGGTTCAGCACTTGGCTTAAGTGTGGTTGTGGAGCTGGCTGCAGCTATTTGTACTGCTTACAGAACAGGCTGCTTACTGAGAGAGCCAGGGATTAGGGGCACTTCCTCTTTGGGCAGCCTGCATTTCTGAACCAGCAGCCCCTTAAGGGTCAGGCAGAGCCTAAGGGAACAACCCCATGCAAGTATGAACAACAGGCTCCACGCTCATCTGAAGAAAGGCCTCACCGTGTACTTCCCTTAAAAAAACACATATACCTGTACATGAAATCAGGTATTTATATATTTATTTGTATTGATATATTTTATGTATTATATGGAATTTCTGATACATGTATATATTATGTATGTTTTTTTATATATAAAATGTCTGATTTCACATATATGTATGTGGTAAAGATGTGTAACTTAATAAACAGTCCACACTTTTCACTGACGTGGCCAAGAAATTGGTTTACATACTGGGGAGTTGAGCAAACAAGTAAATATGAGGGTACTTCAAAAGGTTCATGGGAATTAAAAGTATACATCTTTCCATGAACTTTTTGAAGTATCCTTGTACAGTTAAGGATATTGGGAGCCAGGATTCTCAATGTTGGAGACGGAATTACAGACACAGAAATGGAAAAGACCCAGTGATGTGGCTTGAAATTGGAGGTAACTGTGTGAATGGTTTTTAATTTAGAGAGATGATAGACAGATAGACAGATAAACAGAAAAATGTAAGTATGTGTGTGTATATGTTGATAAATTTCCTATCTCTGTCCACTGAGAAGGCCTAAAAGCAATGGTGCCCCATTACAATGAAAATATATATGTGTGATAGTATATAAATTTCCTATCTCTGTCCACTGAGAAGGCCTAAAAGCAATGGTGCCCCATTACAATGAATACACCTAACACTCAAACCTTGGTTTCTAAATACCATTCTTCACTGAAAGGAACCGTGGCTCCTTGGTATAGTGGATGAAACTAAAATATTTTTTTGTAAGAAAATAAAAAGATATTTAAATAATTATGAACATATGTCAAAAGAATACAGAAGTCAGCTTGAAGGGCTTCCCACTGGCCAAATCTAGGACAATCTAAGGATCAAAATAATTAATGACAGTAACAGATTGCAACCCTTTGAGAAAAATAGGGATCCATGAACCCATGCTGATAGGAAGTAAAAAGAAAGAGGAGAAAGGGAACTCTAGAATAGAATGCAATGTTTAATAAATGAAGAAGGAAAGATAGAATGAGAAAATCACCATTTGGCAACCATCATCATAATAATTGAATCAGGCCAGAATCATCAATGGATGCTAAAATTGGTGGGTAAAAGTTTGATGAGGAATAGGATATCTACATACTCTCAAAGTATGTCCCTAAAAATGTTCATTAATACATTATTAATTATTAATTAATAAGTACAGGATACTTATTAATTAACATTGCAGCTGTAATACCTGAGAGATACTGTCTCCATCAACTGGTAAAATTTTACATAAATAAAAACTAGTAATGGCAGCAACTCTGTGCTGCCTCCTGATACAATCTGCTGAGAACGCAGCATCCCTTCTTATGCATGAGTATGTAACTCATGAGCAAACATCAGACAAATGCAAACCGAGGGAAATTCAAGTAACTGGCTTGCACTCTTTAAAAATGTCAAGACTATGAAAGTAATGACTATATGCATGAGTATGTAACTCATGAGCAAACATCAGACAAATGCAAACCGAGGAAATTCAAGTAACTGGCTTGCACTCTTTAAAAATGTCAAGACTATGAAAGTAATGACTATTCCAGATTGAAGGATGCTAAAGAGACAAGACAACTAAATGCAGCGGGTGATCCTTGAATGGGATCCAAGACCTATAAATGACATTAATGGAATAATCAGTGGTTTCTGTGGTTTACATTAATTAAATTGGATCAACATTATTTTCCTGATGTTGAGATTGTGCTCTGGTCATATTGAAGGGTGTCTTTGATTTTAGGAAGGACACGCTGAAGTATGAAGGGATAAAGGGGCATAACACTTGCAACTTACTCTCAGATGGTTCAGAAATGTTAACAACTGAATGAAGGGTATAATGAAACTCCTTGAACCATTTTTGCAAGCTTTTTGTCATTTCAAATGATTTCAAAATAAATGGTTAAAAATATGTATATTAAGGTATAATTGTTCTCCTTACCAAAAAAAAAAGCCTTTACTTTTCAAAAAGTGTTCACCATAGGTTTCCTTTAAGAATCAACTCACTCTTAGCTTTACTGAAAATATGATTTGATCTACTACTTTGTGAATATATACAATAATGTGATTCAGCCCAATATTTCATTCACTCACTCAGCAATTATTTATTAAGGTCATCCTGCATACAAGAATCTTTCCTGAAACTCATCTAAAGTATATAATGAAATACATTTACAGGTAAAATCCTGAATCTTTTGATTACCTCATTATCAAGCAAGGAGGTGCAGGAAAGTATATAATAGAATTGATTGTGGTACTGCTCTCAAACCAGGTGACAAATTGAACAGAAGAATGGAAATGAGTTGGTGATTTAGTTTAAATATCTGCATTGAATTGAGAGGCCACAGTAGAAAAAATACTGTTTGTATCAGTGCACTTGGTGCACGTGTGCATGGTAGTGGATATGGGGAGGATAATGAGTTTTGGACCATGTGGCCCATTTTCTAGGACTGTGCATTTGTGACATGTGACAGCTGATGCTGCTTTTCCTCAAACCCCCACAGTTTCTTTTTCTCACTTTTTAGTGTAGTCTTTTCTCTGAGAGCTAAGGACTGTTTTCTTTGCATTTTGGCAATAAAAGGAGAAAAGATTCTGGGTCAGTTTTGCCTCCCGTTAAATCCTGAAAGAAAATAAATGTCCTGATTAGATACTTTAGAAGAGGGTCTTCTCAAAGGGTGGCTTGAAGGCCATAGCATTAGTACCACCTGGGTACTTATTAAAACTTAACAATAAAGATTCTTGAGCCCCACCTCAGACCTGCTAAGTCAAAATTTCCAGTAACGAGACCTGGCAATCTACTTTTGAACAAGAATATGTGAACCACAGCCTGGGGTTGCTTCCTTCATAGAATGCCCAGAATTTCTATTACTATTAATTGTATAATCTCCTTCTTGGGGGGGGGGAGCAGGAGGGTCTATGGCAACCAAGCTGATTATAGTGTGAAATGGATTTTTTCTCTTTCCAGTGTAAAATGGATTTTTTCTTCTTTTTTCAGTATTAGCACTTGACGTAGAGTTTTGAAAACCATGTGTCTGGGAATGGACATGTTTATATCATGGTGCTGGAATGGTTATATTTTGAGACTCAAAAGTAATGTTATGCAGGAGCGGAATGCATATTTACAAAGTCCTAATGTTTAATAATCAGGATGAATATGTTTATGTACAGCCAGTATACAAGGGAGAAAATTTACATCAACAAGTTTGTAAAAACCTACACTAGGCCCAAAATAACCATGGGATGTGGTTCACACCAATTCTTTGGACCGAGCTTCTTCTCGTAGCACCTCATAGACACTGTTTCATTCACTGCTCTCCAGAATCTTGTAGTCAGAATTGTCACAGAATAGGCAGCTGCTTGTGTAATGTGGCTTGAAGGATTGGACAGATCCCCTTGACAAAAAATATCTATTCCTTACCCTCAACCCTATTCCCCTCCTGCTGAATACTGGGATTCACATAGTTTGTCATAACCAGTTACAGTCATTTTGCTTAGGACTATAATAAAAAGGCAGGGAATGTACTTCAACAAGAAGGATGCTTTATTGAGTCAAAATATACCAGTTGCAAACCCTCAAAAGTCCCACTCATTTAAGACCACATGTAGCTCCCCAAAACTAAGGACACTAAGATTCAATGCATAACACTTCCTGTAAAAGATGGCAAAGTTCCTTCTTAAGGAGAACCATATTTTAATTAATTTAAGTTCTTTTGTGGGTATTTAAGAACCAGAGCTCAGCTCACAGGGTATTCTCAGTCCTCTTCTGAGTCCCATGTTTGCCAACTCTTCATTGATATTCTAAAGAACACAGAAATGAAAGTTGTAATATAACCTGAAATCAGAAAGTGTGATGCCTCCAACTTTGTTTTTCTTTCTCAAAACTGCTTCCACTATTCAAGATCTTTTGTGCTTCCATATGAATTCTAGCATTGTTTTTTCTATTTCTGTGAAAAATACCACTGGGAATTTTGATAGGGATTACATTAAATCTATACATCCCTTTGGGTAGTATGGACATTTAAACAATATTAATTCTTCCCATCCATGAACATGGGATAGCTTTCCATTTATTTGTATCTTCTTCAATTTCTTTCATTAATATTTTATGGTTTTCAGTGTACAGATCTTTCACCCCCATGATTAAATTCATTTCTAAGTATCTTAACTTTTCAATGCTATCATAAATAGGATTGTTTTATTGATTTATTTTTTGGATGCATCATCATTGCTATAAAGAAAATCAACTGATTTTTATATGTATTTGTAAGCTATAGTAGTCAAAACATTATGATATTGGCATAAAAACAGACACACAGACCAATGGAACAGAATAACACAGAAATAAACCTAATAATATACAGTCAACTAATTTTTGACAAGGGCGCTTAGAAAACACGATGGGGAAAGGATAGTCTCTTCAATAAATAGTGCTGGGAAAAGTAGATATCCACATGCAAAAGAGTAAAATTGGATCTTATCTTTCACCATACACAAAAATCAACTCAAAATGGATTAAAGACTTAAATGTAAGACCCAAAACTGTAAACCTCCTAGAAGAAAACATAGGAGAAAAGCTCCTTGACATTGGCCTAGCAATATTTTGTTTGTTTGTTTGTTTTGTTTTGTTTGATAACACACCAAAAGCTCAGGCACCCAAAGCAAAAATAAACTAGTGGGACTACATTAAACTGAAAAGCTTCTGCACAGCAAAGGAAATAACAGAGTAAGGAGACAATCTATGAAATGGAAGCAAATATTTGCAAACTATACATCTGATAAGGGGTTAATATCCCAAATATATAAGGAACTTAAACAACTTAATAGCAAGAAAACAAACAAAAAAAATCTGATTAAAAAATGGGCACAGGACCTGAATGTACATTTCTCAAAAGACATACGAATGGCTTACAGGTATATGGAAAAATGCTCAACATCACTAATCATCAGGGAAATGCAAATCAAAACTATAATGAGATATCACCTCACATCTGTTAGAATAGCTTTATGAAAACAACAAAATGTAAGTGTTGGCAAAGATGTGAAGAAAAGGGAAGCCTTGTATTCTGTTGATGAGGATGTAAATTGGTACAGCCATTATGGAAAACAGTATGGAGATTCCTCAAAAAACTAAAAATAGAACTATCATATGATCAGCAATCCCTCTTCTGGGTACATACCCAAAGGAAATGAAATCAGGATGTTAAACAGATATCCACACTCCCTGTTCATGCAGCTTTATTCCCAATAGCCAAGATATGGAAACAACTTAAGGAGTCATCAATGAATGAATGGATAAAGAAATTGATGTGTATATAAACATACAATGTAATATTATTCAGCCTTTAAAAATAAGGAAATATCATCATCTATGACAACATGGATGAACTTGCTAAGTAAAATAAGATAGACAGAGTGAGAAAAATACCATATGATCTTGCTTATATGTGGAATCTAAAAAAAGTCCAAGACACAAACAGAGAGTAGAACAGTGATTACCAGGGGTGGGGATGTGGGTGGAAATAGGGAGATGTAGGTCAAAGGGTACAAAATTGCAGTTACATAGGATAAATAAATCGAGAGATTTAATGTACAGCATGAGGACTATAGTTAATAATATCGTACACTGGAAATGTTCTAAGAGAGTAGATTTTAGGTGCTCGTACCACACATGAAAAAGGTAACTATGGTAAGTGATGGACATGTTTATTTTCTTGACTGTAGTATGTGTATCAAAATAATATGTCATACTCCTTAAATATAAATTTTAAATTATTTAATGAAAAAAATAGAAATTTGTGCCATTTGTCCAAACTAAAGCCTGGGCAGATTACCTTGTTTCTCAAGGCAACAGAACTATACCCTGTGTGGAAAATTAAGGTTTCCAGCAATGTCCTTTGTTTCTTCTCATACCATCACCCAAGACCCAAGAATAGTTTTCTCTTTAAGTCAGTAGAACACTTTTATTGCCCCAAAAAGTTCTTTTATCATTCCCCTTTGGATCCAGTCACCTTCCTCTACCCCAACCCCCTGGCAACCACTGATCTGTTCTCTATCCCTGTGGTTTTGCCTTTTCTAGAATGTCATGTAAAATGGAATCAAATAGCATGCAGTCTGTTGTGTCAGCTTCTTTTACTTGGCATAATGTCTTTGAGATTCATGCATGATGTTGCATGTATCAGCAGTTCATTCACTTTTATTACTGACAGTATTTCATTGTATGGACACATCACAATTTTTTTAATCCATACAAGTCATCTTTTAATAAGTGTCACACTTCTGATATTCTGTACCCCCTTCTAGGCTATGCTCCAGTTGAACTTTACCTACATACAATATGTAAATAGACTCTGTAACAGCCACTGCTCATTGTCTACCAAACCCATTCCCTACCCCATCCCATCCCTGACCCCCCTCTACTCCTTCCTTCATCTTTGCTGGTTTATCCTCCTTCTGGCAGCCATGACTCAGGGAAAAGGACCTAATCCCACCTCCACCAAAGTGGATCCTTAATAGATTAAGCTAATTATGGCAGTTCCATTTCTGTTGACATGGTATAGAATTATGACCAAGAAGACTCGATGGAAAATCTTCTGGGGGCCTCTGGAAAAGGGCTTCCTAGCTGTTACTCTTTGCTCTCCTGATTTTCTTAGTCCCCACCATCTCCTGATTGTGAGATCAGGAACTCATTCATGTAGTAACCCACAGCAGGTAAGCTCCAACAAGATTTTCAATGGGCTTTCTGCTGTAGAGTTTTTAAGAACTATGGAGTCCAGGTTTTATTTCGTTGGTTTCCCATCACATTTGCTTTTGTTGCCTGTGCTGTTGGGGACATATTCAAAAAATTATTGCCCCCAAATTGATGCATTTTAACTTGCATTCCAGCAAGATGTAAGAGTTTCCATTAGGTTTAATATACACATGAGCAGGCAGTTGGCATTTAAAATACCCATGCCAGAGATGCATATTCTCAGGCTGGTTGCTCTAAGTTGTTTTCTTTTTTCCACCTTCCTCTGAAGCCTAGGCTTTTTTATTGATTTATTCTTATTTTTATTGAAGCACAGATGATTGTACACATTTGGGAATACAACGTTGACTCCCATCACCTGTGTACAACATATGTTGATCAAATCAGTATTAGCATATTCATTATTACAAATCATATTTATTCTTTAAAATCTCTCCCCATCCCCCATTCCCTCTCGCCCTCCCACCTCTAATAACCATAGATTTGTTCTCTCCTTTGAAAGATTAGCAGTTTCTCTGTTGATTTGTTGCCTGGATGATCTGTCCAATGCTGAGAGAGTGGTGTTCAGGTCCCCCGCTATTATCATAAAGCAGATGCTTCTTCTATTACTCTAGAGTGGGCTTCTTGGAGAGAGATGTCCTCCTTTTTTTTTGATCTCCACTGGTGACTCTCCTCGTGTCATGTCTGGCGGGCCACCTGCATGGTGGCTGAGGCTACTGTGTTGGCATCTAGCTGCTTTTGTGGCAGCCATGGCTGTGGCAGTGGCTGTGGTAGGCCACTTGCATGGAAATGGTGTTTTCGGTGTGCTCCTTTCCTGGTTGCAGGTGGAGGGGGTGGCCTTTAGCTCCATCCAAGTTCTTATTCCTATTTCTCTCCATTCTGACTTCTTTTTTCCTATCTCCTTCTCTTCAATAGACCTCAGCCCATCACACACACTCAACGTCAGCCCCTGTCACTAGCCCACACCCTCACTTTTTCACTTTTAGGACTCTCCTTCAGTCTTGACTCTCTTCACACTGTTGACACCCCACCCTCCTCATTTAGAAGTCATGTGATTATTTTGTAGCAAACCATGAACACATGGCAACCTAAAGTGGATTCCTTAGTAGATTCTTCTGTCTGGGTGATAATGCCACTGAGCTGCCATGGGGGTGTTAACCACTAGCACAGGTTAATCAGTCCTCAGGCTCACCTTCTCCTCAGTCCTATGGGCAACAAATCTCAAAGACCTGCATCTGAATTAATAGGTGTTCTGGATTTGCCTAAACCGAGGGCAGGACAATGAGTCTGCCCTGTCCCTGTGAGGGTGGCTGCCTGTGTAATATTTCTATCCCACCTATCTTGAACCCCACTCATTTTACCAACAACCAATTATTTTTCTAATATGCATTATGCCAATTAAAAAATCCTCTGGTATTGATTAGAGATAAAGACAATAGAAGCTGCTTGTGGTAACTTCCCCCTGTCCCCACACACACGGGGTTAGGTAGGAGTTCCTATGGACTCCCAGACTACTCCTGCCATAGGCAGTCCTGGTTAGGGTATTTCAGTATTAACTCCCTGCTTATCATTCCAATAAACTTAACTGACACACACACACACACACACACACACACACACCCCTTTATCTTGTTGACATGCAGGTTTAAATACAGCTCTCTCATCCCCTGCGATCTGCTGAATCAGAAACTCTGGCAAAGGGAGCTAAATATCAGCACTCTAACAAGTTCTGTGGGCAATTCAGGTGATCCTGATATAGCCTAGAGTGTGAAGACTCCTGCTGTAGAGAGTAAGGTAGGGGGACCTGCCCTGGCCCCCACATGCCTTTACTCTGAAAATTTATGGACAAGACAAAAGAAGAGTCAACCGCTGTTCCTCTACCCCTCAGGGGCTGAACTGTACAAGAAGCTGTGGGAAAGCTGGGAGCTGCAGATGACAGAATCCACTCCTTCCTGGAGTTCCCAAGCCTCTGCAGGCACATGGCCACAACGGAAGTAGGCCCTTGTCTCTTCTGTTTACCCCAGCACTGGGGCGGATCATATATGGTTTCGTTGGGAGCGTCACTTTCTTAGTGGAAAAAAAATTCTCTAACCACAAAGGGGAAAGAATTTGAATACTTTAAATGTGTCTGCCTAGCAACTGCAGCTGTTTTGTCCCATTAAGTGTTTCAAAAAAACCTTTATCATTGTAACTCAACTCCCTGCTTTTCTCTTAAGTGTCTCTTAGAATGCAGTAGAATTATATTATCCCTAAAAAAATAGAATGGACTAAAATGAATATTAAAAGCTGATCCCCAAGGAAATTAAAAGAGTGGTTAAGTTTGAGGACAATAGTTTATTTAACAGGATTGCATACCAGAAATAAAAATTATTTCACATAATGGAAAAAGATTGTTTAAGAAAATACACACACAAATATTTATACTTAGGGAATATTTTTAAGCAGGAGAACGTTCTTTCCTAACTATTGTATCAACTCAAATGGGAACACAATTATTTTCTGGGAAATTACATCTGTTTGCATCTCTCTCTTCCCAATAAATGAAGAATTTCAGCAGTATGATCCCAATCTCAATAAACTACGCATTTTCATTTTGTTGAAGGGGCCTCTAAATCTAGGCAAAATTAAGAGAAGAAATCTATCAGCCAATCCTTCCATAGGATCAGGGTTTAGCACTGACTTAATATAAGGAGTGGAAATAAGCCAGTACGTGGGGAGTGCAACCTCCCATTTCACGGTGACAGTAAGTACGAGAAGTGTTTTCCAAATGAGATAAATTCAAGCTGAAAAATCGAAGAACCACCAGTACAAAAATGTACAATTAAAGGGTTTTTCCAAGCTGGCCTTTTGCTAGAGAAGCTTAATCGACAAGAAAACTCCAACACTAAGTTGGAAGTCCCAGATGATGGCATTTGCAGTGAGTCTCTGCTATTTATTTTACAAATGAGGAAGCAGGCCCAGAGAGAATCATGAAATGACCAAGGTCACACTGCTGAAAGATGACAGCTGAGATAGAATTCAGTTCTCCCAGATCCAGCCCTGTGTTCTTCATACCTAATGGTGCTTTTCAAAGTTTTTGCTGTTGTTCGATTTGTGTTGCTTTTTCAGTGGAAACACTTAGGACTAAAATAATGACAGGAGAAGCAGGTGGGCCACACAAGGGTCTGCGGCTCAGGCTGTGACTTCTACTAATCCTGGGGGCTCCCAGGGTCACAGGTAGAAAGCCAAGTGCTTCTCATCTCTTCAAACTCCCTGTTGCTTGACTTTGGAAAGTCCAATTACATAGTCCTCCAGGCTTCAATTGTAAACAGTGGTGGTAAAAATCTTTTCCCTGCCCAACTGCTTTATGTGTACTTTTAAAAGCATCAGCAGGGGCCGGCCCGGTGGTACACTGCTACAGTGTGCCGCTTGGGAGCGCGGTGGTGCTCCCGCTGAGGGTTGGGATCCCACATACAGACCGGTTCCCGCTCACTGGCTGAGCGAGGTGTGGGAGCAACACTGAGGGTTGCGATCCCATTGCCAGACACGAAAAAAGACAAAAAGGAAA
>NW_007735603.1:70205-73155 GCF_000696425.1 Galeopterus variegatus
TAAACAGTGGTGGTAAAAATCTTTTCCCTGCCCAACTGCTTTATGTGTACTTTTAAAAGCAGCAGCAGAAGAGGATGTGTGACATCAACCAGGAGCCCCCTGTGATGAGATCTGTCACATGGGCCTTGTGACCCTGACACAGGCCTGGGGAGCTCTGATGGCATCGGGGCCCATATATCCTCACCCCACATCTCCACACCATCAAAGCTGGCGGGGCTATCCAATGAGTTAGGAGAAACATCTAAGGTCATTGGCAACACTAAAGGGGTTCCTATGCATAGGTAATTAACTCTAAACTATTTTAAGATCCCTCCTGACCCAGGATCTTAAACCAGCCTGACCCATGAATGTAGCCCCAAAGTGATGACATATGGCCTTCTGTTTCTGGCCCTGCTGGAACACTGACCCGGGCTTTCTGGCCACCATTTTTTAGCCATTCTCCTGCCTGGCTAGGGAATTAAATGTCCTACCCTAACCCTCTGTGCACTCTAAGGCATGGGTTCCCAAATGATACTCACCTCGGGTCATCTGGGGAGCTTCTTAAAATGCTTGGCCCAAGGCTATGGACCCACAGATTCTGGTTTAGTGACTTGGGTGTGTGTCCTGGGAATCTGTATTTTAACAAACCCCACGTGACTTCCATTACCCTTTGCCCTGCACTGCTGACCCATATGAGCCTCCTCACTGGGCCAGCAGGTACCTTCACGGGCCACTGCCATGCCTACCCCAGTCCTGTTTGCCCTAACTGCCCTTTCATGCATCTGCGTGGCCGGCCCCTCAGACACCCCACGGCTCAATGGTGTTACCTCCAAGTGGGTTCAGGCTCAGCCAGTAAGGAATTTCTAAAGTACTGTTGTCTCCCAGGCCTACATCTCCACACTGCAAATCCACAGTTGAAATCAGGCTAATTTTCTTTTCAACCTCAAAACACAAAGGATTCATTTCCTTCTTTTTCTTGGGCAATAAAACTTATTTGCCTTGTGGAACCTACACTTATAAAATGCATAGGCCTATTAACCAAAATTTCTCAAGGGCAGCTTCTTCCTCAGCTTGTAAACACAAAGCATAGCCATTCCATCAGTTGGGGCCTCTAGCTTGCTGCTAATGGACACTTAATCAACAATAAAGAGATTTCTTGGCCTGTGTGATGGGAAGGTCCAGAGCTGGGCCAGCCTCAGGACTGGCTTGATTCCGTTCCTTTCCATCTGCTTTCTTGTTTTGTTTTCAATTTTTCTGCATTGACTTCTATACCTTAAGCAACACCCAACTTCACACCTATGAACCATAAAAGGGGAGAGAACATGTCTCCCAAAGCATCGAAGCAAAAGAATCTGAGATTCTTCCTGATTAGACCATGCCAGTCAAGTGCTGTATTAGTTTGCTAGAGCTGCCATAACAAAACACCAGACTGGGTAGCTTAAATAACAGGCATTTATTACTCACAGGTCTGGATTAGAAGTCCAAAATCAAGCTTTCAGCAGGTTTTGGTTTCTCCTGAGGCCTCTCTCCTTGACTTGCAGAGGGCCACCTTCTCCATGTCCTCACATGGTCTTTATTCTGTGCAGGAGCATCCCTGGTGTCTGTGTCCAAATTTCCTCTTCTTATGAGGACATCATTCAGGTTGGGCTGACTCTAAGGGCTTCATTTTAACTCAACCACCTCTTTAAAGGTCCTGTCTCCAAATACAGTCACATTCAGAGGGACTGGGGGTTGAGGCTTCAACATATAAATGGGGAAGGGGGACACAAGTGGACCCATTGCACATGCTTACCCCTGAACCAATAACTGCAGAACATGCTGATTGGCTTAAACAGTCCCACCCTGCAGCTAGGGGTGGGATGAGAGTCCTCCAATAACATGGATTATATGGGGTGGGGTGGACACTGGGTCCTATTAGGACGGGGAAAGTGAGGAACGGGTCACTGGATTGTCACACAATGGCCAGAACAGCTACTGCAGACTCAAAGTCCTCCCAGGGAACTCACAGTCATCTCTCTGACTAAAAGCAGCAGAAACAAGGTACAAAATTAGTCCTATACACATTGAAGGGGACGCACGGATGAAGGAATCACGCGAGACCCAGGCTAACAGTTCACCAGAGAAGTTCCGCTTTATTCAAGGACTGCACATACATTTATAGGGTGCTGTGCTCCGGGGCGGGAGAGAGAGTGGACGGGGTGGTAACTGATTGGACAGGGCTGGGCAGAAGGTGAGCCTTGACCTGTGACTGGCTGAGGTTTGGCGCAGGTGGGCTTGGGTGTTGGCGCCAGCGGGCATGTTTACTGTAGAGAAGAAGCAGGAAGGGCGCCATATTGCCAGGGTGTGTTCCTGTTCAGGCACCCATGGGGTCCCTACATTCCTCCCTTTTTCCTCTATTGTGGGGAGTGGGTCACCGTGATCTTTGAGCTACTTCCTGCTGGACGGGGGTGTAGTAGGGGAAGAGGAATTGCGGGAAGATTGGGGATTTTGTAACAGGACCCAAAAGAGGGTAGAAAATAAGATAATTTCGAAGGGGGAGAACTCTAGAAAGGTTCCCTGAAGCCACAGGTCGGTGATTTGTTGAGTCCAGTGTGTGTAGGAGGCTGTAGGGGAAAGCATCCAGACGTCTGCGGCCAAAGCTTCCAGGAACAAGGACCATCGATGAGGCAGGTCCATTTTAACAGCNCCTCAAAACACAAAGGATTCATTTCCTTCTTTTTCTTGGGCAATAAAACTTATTTGCCTTGTGGAACCTACACTTATAAAATGCATAGGCCTATTAACCAAAATTTCTCAAGGGCAGCTTCTTCCTCAGCTTGTAAACACAAAGCATAGCCATTCCATCAGTTGGGGCCTCTAGCCTGCTGCTATTGGACACTTAATCAACAATAAAGAGATTTCTTGGCCTGTGTGATGGGAAGGTCCAGAGCTGGGCCAGCCTCAGGACTGGCTTGATTCCGTTCCTTTCCAT
>NW_007735603.1:74150-74513 GCF_000696425.1 Galeopterus variegatus
GCATCCAGCTGGAGAACAGTCCGCCGTGGAAGGGAGTAGTGTGGTTTTACCTTGTTTACCTGGTTTTCCTGTAATAGTTTCTCGCACCGTGAACCGCCAAACATACGAGGATTTAGAAACACCTACTAGGCACAGTAAGAGAAACAGGATAATGTTAACGGGAGTGGTCATTGTTCCTGTAATGGAGGGAGACTTGGGAGTCGGGATAAACGGAGTGTGAGGGGGTTAGAGGGATTAGGAGTGCAGGCAAACGTTTCAGTTTCCTGAAAGGGTGTGTCCTGAGCTTGCAGGGTACACGTAGATTCCACGGAATCCACTGGTGAAGCCGGGAAGCAGGGTTTTAACCTAGAAATGTGGATCCAT
>NW_007735604.1:0-4685 GCF_000696425.1 Galeopterus variegatus
GGTTCATGTGTGTATTTTTCAATTGTCCAACAATGGCAAGATTTAGTATGACTTTTATCTTTACCACAATTGAGTCAAATGTAGTTATTGATGATGATCTTCTGATTACCTACAATTGCTGCAAACACTTGACTTTTTTACTGGCTGCTTTGGAACACAAGTGGACTTTTAGCACATGAAATTGCACATACTAAAATTAGAACAATAATATTGTGACATTTAACCAAATTAGATTAGGATTTATGGAGATTCTCAAGATACTCTACCTGTTTAGCGGATACTGTCTTTTGAACCTGTTGGGCTGTGACAGCCTCTGGATCCTTTTGGAGGGTTGGCTAAACAATGCAGGTGGAGGGGTCTTCCAAATTACAGACTGTCTCCCACAGCTGTAGTAATATTGAGGCCTGAAAATTGTAGAAGAAAAAAGAAGCGAGTGAAACCAGCATGAATTCAAATTATCATAGCATTTTGCCACATTGATCCTCAGTTCTAGGGGAGCAGGAATGACAGTTTAACTCTTTATCACTGAGCTATTTTCCACAGGGGGAGAAATTAATTGCTTTAGAAATGGTTACAGCCTTGAAGTTTTCACTTGGCTTCTATTATCCTTCTCCAAAACAGATAATTTTCTGTGATAAATAAATTGTATCTTCAAAATAGACTAAAAGATATGCTGATGAAAAGAAAAATTTCTGCTTTTAAAACCAAATACTTCCTTTAGCATCTATAATAATTTACTTTTTTTCCTATATTTTTAGTTAATAGGATGAATTACATGAATACTTTGTGTTAAAGAACTCTGAGTTTAGAAATAAATTCTACTTAAATCCTGGTATATAGATTATTAATCATTATTGGGATTTGTTAACTAAGATTTTATTTAGGATAAATAATAATATTGTTCTTATCATCCCTGCCCCTCAGTCTTTTCTTAATCAAAATACATTGTAGCATCAATGAAAACGGAAATTTCCATTAGCTACCTTACACCTGGCTACCTCACACCAGGCTACCTCACACCTGGCTACCTCACACCTGGTGTTAACAGACTGTTGTCCCATTTCTGTTTCTATTATTTTCCACATGACCTCTGCTCCTTTAGGTGCTCACAGATAGGAGCCGCATCCATCTTCCCGAGCCTCTATCTGCTCGTTGCTACTGTAAGCCTTAGTCTGCGATTAAGCCTGTGTGTCCCTTGCGTGCTGCCAGCCCTGAGGCCTGCCCACACTACCACTCACTGCTTCCAGAGGGCCGATGACTGCCCAGTCCTGGCTCCACATTCTGAGTGAACCCACTCAGCCACCTCCACCCACACACAGAGCTGAGCCCAAACAGGCAGGGACCTTCCAGCACGTACCTGAGATTAGTGTTTTGCAGGAAATGGCGATTCAGTTTGGGAATTGGATATATAGAAGGAAGAGATGATTTTGAACAATGGGGCACTTCAGAGAGATTAGACTCAGGCTGGGGGTCTACAGTGGGTGAGAAGGGGTGTCAGGCAGCCAATGAGCGGCACAAAGGCAAGATGCATTTGGGGAACGGGGAAAAGGGTAGAGCCCAGGCAGTGGGCAAGATACGAGAAAAGATGGGAGGACACCAGAGACAAAATTCAATTTCTCAACTTTGTCTCAGTTGGGAATAGAAAACCACAAATGCCATGAAAATATGTACTGACCGTATTACTTATGCCTTATGCTGCCAACACCTAAAAGTATGTGGATGTTCTATAAAGTGGAGAAAATAGTACATTTTATGGTAGTCATAAAGGTTAAATAAGAGAAGTATAAGTCACTTTATAATTTACAGAGCACTATTCAAATACAAGTTTATTGATCAACTTGTATATTAATTTTATATTTCATACGTTCATATCTTTCTCCTTAATATTGCATATTGATAGAATTACTACTTTGTCTTTATGTGTCTCTCCTCCTCCTGTGGTTGTCAGTGCACTCAAGCCTCACAATTCTGCCAATGTAGCAGGTACTCAAATATTATTTTAATATAGAGTGCACTGCATTTTTCGCATTGTAAAAGAGATAAATATTTATTATAGAAAATTTGTAAAATAAAGTTCAAGAGAGAGAAACAAAAAGTGTACATTAGCCCACCATTCAGAGATAACAATAGGTAGTATTTTGGAATAATTTATGTCTTTTTTTTCTAGAATTTAAGTCTATTCATACACTCAAAAAATATTATTGAGCACCAGGCACTGTGTTAGCATTAGGGAAAGAGTGGAGAAGAAGATCATTGCTGCTTTTTTGGAGCTTAATCTCCATGTCAAGGGGAGAATAGTAAATACAAAGTAAACAGCTGTGATAGGGCTATGAAGGCATCAGCCATGCAGCAAAGACAGAGGCTTCCCAGGAAGATTTGTAAGAGGAAAGTTATGTTGAAGACAGTGGTCAGAGAAAGCCTCCCTGAAAAGCTGAGATGTAAGCTGCGACTAAAAGACCAGAAGATCTCAGTCATTTAAAAATGGGGGAAAGCATTAAAATGGCAGAGAAAGAAATACAAAAAAGATCTTGCAATGGGAGAGATTTTGGTGTATTTAAGGAATAAATATTTTTAAAAATAAAAATAGAATCATACACTATCACTTGATACTATAGCACAAGCATTTCCTCTTGTCATGAAATATAAATAATACCCTTTTAAGAAGTAAATTACTTTGGTGAACTAAAAAACTTGGAAGAGACTCCCACTTCCAGACATTATAAAATAACAAGGACTGGGTTTATCCCTAGATTAGTGCCATTTAAAAAAAAAAAAAAACTTTAAAGTAAACCTCAAAAATGGGCAAAGAATTTAGATAGACGTTTCTCCAGAGAAGGTATTCGAATGGCCAATAGGCACATGAAAAGATACTCAACATCAAAAGTCATTAAGAAAATGCAAATCAAAACCACAATAAGTACCACGTCACACACACTAGGGTGACTATAATCAAAAAGATAGACAATAACAAATGTTGGCAAGAATGTGGAGATATTGGAACCCTCGTCCATTGCTGGTGGATTGTAAAATGATATAGTCACTTTGGAAACTGTCTGGCTGTTCCTGAAATAGTTAAACATAGGGGAACTGTATGAACCAGCAATTACACTCCCACTACATATCCAAAAGAAATAAAAACATACATCCACACAAAGGCTTGTACACGAATGTTTATAACAGCATTACTCATGGCCAAAAAGTAGAAACAACCCAAATGGCCAGTAAGGGATAAATGGAAAAATAAAATGTGGCAAAGCCATACAATGAAATATATGCATTATTTTATTCTTTCATTCGTTTGTTTAACTATTTTTGGTGGCTAGCCAGTATGGGGAGCCAAACCCTTGACCTTGGTGTTATTTATTTATTTTTTTTCTGGAAGAAATAATAAGAAATTTTAGAATACTTTTAGCTTTTTTTTTTTTTTTTTTTTGGCAGCTGGCTGGTTCAAGGATCTGAACCCTTGACCTTGGTGTTACAGGATACTTTTAGGAATAAGGACTAAGGATAGGGAAGATTCAGCTTTCATTTTTCTCCCCCTCAACCCTTCCCAGGTAAACATAATCTCTTCTTTTTGAACTCCAGAAGAACAGAGGATTTCTCACTTATTACTTTACTCTACCTGGTATGTCTTCACAATAGGTGATAAAATACTTAGAAGCAGTAATCGTGTCTTACTTGGCCTTGCCCCTGGAAGCACCTATCACAATATACTTGCTAAATGAAATGTAATGGTAACATGCCACCAAACATAATGGTCAAATGTCACGAAATATGCAAGGATCATTCACATATTTTCTCAAAAGAAGATAAAATTAATGTACAACTAGAATTCTCTTGTTCGAATAAATGTAGTCTCCATTAAGGAATTTGAAAAATTATTGAATTCATATTCTTGAATAAACAAACAAACAAGATACACCAGTGATTTCTTTCTTTAAAAACAAACAAGTACTGGGCCGGCCCGGTGGCGCACTCGGTAGAGTGCGGTGCTTGGGAGCGCAGTGGCGCTCCCGCCGAGGGTTCAGATCCCATATAGAGACAGGTTCGCTCACTGGTTGAGTGCGGTGCGGGCGCAACACTGAGGGTTGCGATCCCGTTACCAGTCACGAAAAAAGACAAAAAGACAAAAAAAAAAAAAAAAAAAAACAAGTACACCAATGATTGTAGCCTGTAAATGTCATTTTGAAACAAGCATCTAATTCAACCAATATTAGATTTATAAGGAACATGTTGAGTTGGAGGTTCCTGTGACACCATCCCACAGGGAAACCCAGTAAGTCTGAGATAATGAGAGACGTCTGGGCTGGGAATAAAGATTTGAAGGTCATCACCACAAGAATGGAAGCCAAATCCATGAGAGGACAACCTTGCCCATGGGAAGAGTTTAAAGCAGGAAGAGAAAGAAGCCAAGGACAGGACACCCGGTAACANTCTGAGTTTAGAAATAAATTCTACTTAAATCCTGGTATATAGATTATTAATCATTATTGGGATTTGTTAACTAAGATTTTATTTAGGATAAATAATAATACTGTTCTTATCATCCCTGCCCCTCAGTCTTTTCTTAATCAAAATACATTGTAGCATCAATGAAAATGGAAATTTCCATTAGCTACCTCATACCTGGCTACCTCACACCTGGTGTTAACAGACTGTTGTCCCATTTCTGTTTCTATTATTTT
>NW_007735604.1:7001-8667 GCF_000696425.1 Galeopterus variegatus
TTTCTCAAAAGAAGATAAAATTAATGTACAACTAGAATTCTCTTGTTCGAATAAATGTAGTAGTCTCCATTAAGGAATTTGAAAAATTGTTGAATTCATATTCTTGAATAAACAAACAAACAAGATACACCAGTGATTTCTTTCTTTAAAAATGAACAAGTACTGGGCTGGCCTGGTGGCGCACTCGGTAGAGTGCGGTGCTTGGGAGTGTGGTGGCGCTCCCGCCGAGGGTTCGGATCCCATATAGAGACAGGTCCGCTCACTGGTTGAGCGTGGTGCGGGCACAGCACCGAGGGTTGCGATCCCATTGCCGGTCGTGGTGCGGGCGCGACACTGAGGGTTGCGATCCCGTTACCAGTCATGAAAAAAGACAAAAAGGGAAAAAAAAAAAAAAAAAAACAAGTACACCAGTGATTGTAGCCTGTAAATGTCATTTTGAAACAAGCATCTAATTCAACCAATATTAGATTTATAAGGAACATGTTGAGTTGGAAGTTCCTGTGACACCATCCCACAGGGAAACCCAGTAAGTCTGAGATAATGAGAGATGTCTGGGCTGGGAATAAAGATTTGAAGGTCATCACCACAAGAATGGAAGCCAAATCCATGAGAGGACAACCTTGCCCATGGGAAGAGTTTAAAGCAGGAAGAGAAAGAAGCCAAGGACAGGACACCCGGTAACACCAGCAGAGAAAGAGGAACGCACAAAGGATATTGAGAGAGCGGAGGCAGGGAACATAGGAAGGGAGCCTGGACAGAGAAGACCACAGAAGCCAATGTGAGGAGAACTCAGGGAAGAAGGGAGTGGCAGGTCCTCTGAGCGAGTCTGAACAGGTGATTTCAGATATCCCTTCAACTTCTAAGATGTCTGTAATTCTAAGATTGGAGATCTTAACTTGAAAAATGAATGGTTTCTGTAGAATTCCTCAAAGATATCTTTTTTTTTTTTTAAAAAGATGACCGGTAAGGGGATCTTAACCCTTGACTTGGTGTTNAACCCTCAGTGTCACGCCCGTACCGGACCGGGACCGGCTACGGGATCGCAACCCTCGGTGTCGCGCCCGCGCCTTGCTCAGCCAGTGAGCGGCCGGTCTGTATGTGGGATCCGAACCCTCGGCGGGAGCACCGCTGCACTTCCCAAGTGGCACACTGTAGCAGTGCGCCACCGGGCCGGCCCCCTTCAACTACTAAAATGTCTTTAATTCTAAGATTGGAGATCTTAACTTGAAAAATGAATGGTTTCTGTAGAATTCCTCAAAGATATCTTGAAGAGATGGTTTCCTAACTATAGAAAGATCCTTGCAAAACACCCTCACTTCATTAAAAGACCAAAATCCTCATAAGCTAAAGCATTCTAAGATGTTACAAGTCTGCAATAGCTAAATATTAGATTTTTCTCTGGAAAAGTTTTACTGTAGCATCAGATTAGAAGCTCTGGAAAAGCTTTACTGTAGCATCAGATTAGAAACAGATATAGAATTCCTAAACCTCAATAAAAAATTTTTGTAAGGATTTCAATTGGCTTTATTGCAATTTTAGACTTGGACAATACTTCATTCCATAAAATAGAATAAGTGCTCCCCAGATATGATGTGGGGGAGGGCTAGGGAAGGGGAAAGAGGAACGGGTAAAGGGTCAGGAAAATCAACTACAATGTATATTGAGA
>NW_007735604.1:10156-11559 GCF_000696425.1 Galeopterus variegatus
CCCCCCAATTTTGCCTGTATTTGTGGATATAATCTTTCTCTCTCCATAAACATCAGCCAGAGTCATTATTAAAAATATTAATATCCCCGCCCCCTACATTCTGCTGATTCCATTCGCTAACTATGGCTCAAATGTGTCCATTTGTCCTCACTTGCATTGCTATTTCTCTTGTCCACCCTCCCATCATGCCCACTACTTTCTCCACACCACTGTGAGTGATCTTTCTTAATGTATATCTGATCAAGTCACCCCCTTTTTCAAGGAAACCTACTTCAAAGGTTTCCATTGACATTAAAATAAATGTACAACTCCTTCCTGTAGCTTATAAGGCCTTCCACAATTCTGACCAAGTGCCTACCTCTCCAGCCTATGTATTCTTCCAGATCATGTCTTAATCTTTTGGAGATTTCCCCTCATATAATCTACTGCTATACACAATAGGTGTTCAATAATGGTTTAAATGAATGAATGAATGGTGAAAACTGGGGATTCACCTGATGGTGACATGCAACAGATATTGGAGAGGACAGAATGACCTCAGGGAGAATAAGAGGCTAATGCCTCTTATTCAGGCCTCAAGGGACGAGGGCCAGAGAAAGCAGAGTGGCAATGGGGAAGACCATAACTACACTCCCTAAAGAAAAGACTGTAGGGTAGAGGTAGGAGCACCATGTAATGTAATGCTAAGGAGAGGAGGATTTTGAGACAAAATGCATATGAAATATGCTCAACATGATGTCAATACAGAATTGCAAATTAAAACAAGATACCAATGTACACCTGTTAGAGTGGCTAAAATCCAAAACACTAACAACACCAAATGTTGACAAGGATGTGGAGCAACAGGAATCTCATCCAGTGGTGGTAAGAATGCAAAATGGTACAACCATGTTGGAAGACAGTTTAGCAGTTTCTTACAAAGTTAAACACACTCTTACCATATGATCCAACAATTGCACTCCTAGGTAGTTACCCAAATTAGTTGAAACTTATGTCTAGACAGAAACCTGCACATGAATGTTTATAGCAGTTTTATTCATAATTAACAAATATTGGAAGCAACCAAGATACCTTTCAGTAGATGAATGGATAAATAAACTCTGGTACATCCCTTCAGTGGAATACTACTCAGATCAATGGGATATAATGTTAAAGAGAAATGAGCTATTAAGCAATGAAAAGACATGGAGGAAACTTAAGCACATATTACTAAGTGAAAGAAGCCAGTCTGAAAAGATTATATACTGTAGGATTCCAACTGTATGACATTCTGGAAAAGGGAAAACTCTAGAGACAGTAAATAGACAGTGGATAGAATAGTGGTTGCCAGGGGTTTGAAGAGCAGGGAGAGAGGGAAAGGGATGAACAGGTGGCACACAGGGGATTTTTAGGGCAGTGAAACT
>NW_007735604.1:13084-14216 GCF_000696425.1 Galeopterus variegatus
CAGCACCCCAGACCAATTAAATCAGGATTTCTGGAGTCAGTATTAAAGCTCCCCAGCTGACTGTGTAGACAAACTTGAGAACCACTGACCAAGGGTTAGACTTCCATGTGTTGACTCAACTGAGGTGACAATATGGGCTTAGTGGACCCAGTTGAGTAGAGGTGGTGGATAAACCTGGGATGCAGGGTTAACGGTCAGTTATAAATAATACTTAAATATTTGATATAACAATTATCACAGACAAGAGAATATAATATTGCCTTACCTATCTGGAGTTCCCCATTGTTTTTTAGGTTTAGAAAGATCTTGGATTCTCTTCCTGGAAAAAAGACTAACGAATACCAGCTGATTAATTCAAAGAGAATGCTTAAGGAATATGGTTACATTAGATGACTCCTAGTCAAACAAATCCCATCTGTGGAAAACAAAAAACATAAACAACAATGCTATATTTGATGCTATTTGAAAAGTGCTGAAATGCTCAGAGTATCCAAACACACAACGGACCCAAAATTCTCACTTCTAGAATCATAATTATAGTACATAATAAAGACAATAAATATGCAAGAAAACAGAGAACATACTGTCACAGAAGAGTCTAGGTAAAACGCACACTTATTAATCGGAAAAAGCCTCAATTTGCATATTAAGTTAATTTGTAGATGGCTTGGTGGCACTGGATTCTGAAGAGATTGTACAGACAAATTTCAGATGACAGAATGTCTGGCTTTGACAAAGCTATGAAATAGGCAAAATGTAATTTCGACAGCACTCAATTCCCTTTGGGCCCTACTCTGCTCCCTTGAACTTTCCCTGATTGTTCTTAATCCACCTGTCGCAGACAGTTTTTTCTCTCCAAGTATCTGTGTGTTCCCCTACAATTCCTAGCTTCCCTTCTTTGGAGCCATGTGACTAGTCATGTCTACCTTCAGCAGGATTGTTGGGTGTCACCTCCAGGGCAATGCACGTAAGAGCTAGTGTGCCTCCCTCTGTCTCTCTTTCTCTGGAAGCCACGTATTCTAGACAGCATAGCTACAAAGTAGAGGCGGGCCAACCAACTCACCCTGAATGGTGATGTGAGGGAGAAATAAACTTTTATTGTGTGAAGTCACTGAGAATTTTGTATCTTGTT
>NW_007735604.1:14959-15521 GCF_000696425.1 Galeopterus variegatus
GTGATGTGAGGGAGAAATAAACTTTTATTGTGTGAAGTCACTGAGAATTTTGTATCTTGTTTGTTACTGCAGCATTGTCTATTTTATGCAGATTAATCCATCACGTATGTTATTGTAGATCATATTATAATTATTTATTACTTGGCTGATTTGAAGGGCCCAATAAATAATAACCCTTTTTGCCAACCACAATTAGAAGCCAACTGAAAAATAGGGGCAGGAACTGGACAAGTAGAATAAAAACACTATCTCTATTATTGATAAAACTATACTGAAGGGAGCAGAGTTTTAATTTCTTATACCCCTGAATGGAACTTGTGCCCTAAAGCTGCAGGCCTTCCCCTACAAGAGCTGTATTAGTATGTTTCTGTTGCTTATAACAAAATACACGGAACTGGGTAATTTATAAAGAAAACAAAATTTATCGCTTACAGTTTCTAAGGTTGGGACATCCAAAGTCCAGAGAACACATCTGGTGAGGGTCTTGGCAATGACTTCAGTGATGCAGGTATTACATTGTGAAATGGCAGAGAAGAGAGAGAGAGACAGACTCCTCTCTCTT